>NC_135259.1:1117378-1418226 GCF_964204865.1 Styela clava
GTTTTTTGACGGTTTTTCACTGTTTTTAAGCATTTTAGCAGGGTTATTGGTGTTTTTTGACGGTTTTTCACTGTTTTTAGGCGTTTTAGCAGGGTTATTGGTGTTTTTTGACGGTTTTTCACTGTTTTTAAGCGTTTTAGCAGGGTTATTGGTGTTTTTTGACGGTTTTTCACTGTTTTTAAGCGTTTCAGCAGGGTTATTGGTGTTTTTTGACGGTTTTTAAGCGTTTTAGCAGGGTTATTGGTGTTTTTTTGACGGTTTTTCACTGTTTTTAAGCGTTGTAGCAGGGTTATTGGTGTTTTTTAACTGTTTTTAAGCGTTTTGGCAGGGTTATGGGTGTTTTTTGACGGTTTTTCACTGTTTTTAAGCGGTTTAGCAGGGTTATTGGTGTTTTTTGACGGTTTTTCACTGTTTTTAAGCGTTTTAGCAGGGTTATTGGTGTTTTTTGACGGTTTTTCACTGTTTTTAAGCGTTTTAGCAGGGTTATTGGTGTTTTTTGACGGGTTTTCACTGTTTTTAAGCGTTTTAGCAGGGTTATTGGTGTTTTTTGACGGTTTTTCACTGTTTTTAAGCGTTTTAGCAGGGTTATTGGTGTTTTTTGACGGTTTTTCACTGTTTTTAAGCGTTTTAGCAGGGTTATTGGTGTTTTTTAACGGTTTTTCACTGTTTTTAAGCGTTTTAGCAGGGTTATTGGTGTTTTTTGACGGTTTTTCACTGTTTTTAAGCGTTTTAGCAGGGTTATTGGTGTTTTTTGACGGTTTTTCACTGTTTTTAAGCGTTTTAGCAGGGTTATTGGTGTTTTTTGACGGTTTTTCACTGTTTTTAAGCGTTTTAGCAGGGTTATTGGTGTTTTTTGACGGTTTTTCACTGTTTTTAAGCGTTTTAGCAGGGTTATTGGTGTTTTTTGACGGTTTTTCACTGTTTTTAAGCGTTTTAGCAGGGTCATTGGTGTTTTTTGACGGTTTTTCACTGTTTTTAAGCGTTTCAGCATGGTTATTGGTGTTTTTTGACGGTTTTTCACTGTTTTTAAGCATTTTAGCAGGGTTATTGGTGTTTTTTGACGGTTTTTCACTGTTTTTAGGCGTTTTAGCAGGGTTATTGGTGTTTTTTGACGGTTTTACACTGTTTTTAAGCGTTTTAGCAGGGTTATTGGTGTTTTTAACGGTTTTTCACTGTTTTTAAGCGTTTTAGCAGGGTTATTGGTGTTTTTTGACGGTTTTTCACTGTTTTTAAGCGTTTTAGCAGGGTTATTGGTGTTTTTTGACGGTTTTTCACTGTTTTTAAGCGTTTTAGCAGGGTTATTGGTGTTTTTGATGGTTTTTCACTGTTTTTAAGCGTTTTAGCAGGGTTATTGGTGTTTTTTAACTGTTTTTAAGCGTTTTGGCAGGGTTATGGGTGTTTTTTGACGGTTTTTCACTGTTTTTAAGCGGTTTAGCAGGGTTATTGGTGTTTTTTGACGGTTTTTCACTGTTTTTAAGCGTTTTAGCAGGGTTATTGGTGTTTTTTGACGGTTTTTTACTGTTTTTAAGCGTTTTAGCAGGGTTATTGGTGTTTTTTGACGGGTTTTAACTGTTTTTAAGCGTTTTTGCAGGGTTATTGGTGTTTTTTGACGGTTTTTCACTGTTTTTAAGCGTTTTAGCAGGGTTATTGGTGTTTTTTGACGGTTTTTCACTGTTTTTAAGCGTTTTAGCAGGGTTATTGGTGTTTTTTGACGGTTTTTCACTGTTTTTAAGCGTTTCAGCAGGGTTATTGGTGTTTTTTGACGGTTTTTCACTGCTTTTAAGCGTTTTAGCAGGGTTATTGGTGTTTTTTGACGGTTTTTTACTGTTTTTATGCGTTTTAGCAGGGTTATTGGTGTTTTTTGACAGTTTTTCACTGTTTTTAAGCGTTTTAGCAGGGTTATTGGTGTTTTTTGACGGTTTTTCACTGTTTTTAAGCGTTTTAGCAGGGTCATTGGTGTTTTTTGACGGTTTTTCACTGTTTTTAAGCGTTTTAGCAGGGTCATTGGTGTTTTTTGACGGTTTTTCACTGTTTTTAAGCGTTTCAGCATGGTTATTGGTGTTTTTTGACGGTTTTTCACTGTTTTTAAGCATTTTAGCAGGGTTATTGGTGTTTTTTGACGGTTTTTCACTGTTTTTAGGCGTTTTAGCAGGGTTATTGGTGTTTTTTGACGGTTTTACACTGTTTTTAAGCGTTTTAGCAGGGTTATTGGTGTTTTTTGACGGTTTTTCACTGTTTTTTAGCGTTTTAGCAGGGTTATTGGTGTTTTTTGACGGTTTTTCACTGTTTTTAAGCGTTTTAGCAGGGTTATTGGTGTTTTTTGACGGTTTTTCACTGATTTTAAGTGTTTTAGCAGGGTTATTGGTGTTTTTTGACGGTTTTTCACTGTTTTTAAGCGTTCTAGCAGGGTTATTCGTGTTCTTTGACGGTTTTTCACTGTTTTTAAGCGTTTTAGCAGGGTTATTGGTGTTTTTTGACGGTTTTTCACTGTTTTTAAGCGTTTTAGCAGGGTTATTGGTGTTTTTTGACGATTTTTCACTGTTTTTAAGCGTTTTAGCAGGGTTATTGGTGTTTTTTGACGGTTTTTCACTGTTTTTAAGCGTTTCAGCAGGGTTATTGGTATTTTTTGACGGTTTTTCACTGTTTTAAAGCGTTTTAGCAGGATTATTGGTGTTTTTTGACGGTTTTTCACTGTTTTTAAGCGTTTTAGCAGGGTTATTGGTGTTTTTTGACGGTTTTTCACTGTTTTTAAGCGTTTTAGCAGAGTTATTGGTGTTTTTTGACGGTTTTTCACTGTTTTTAAGCGTTTTAGCAGGGTTATTGGTGTTTTTTGGCGGTTTTTCACTGTTTTTGGGCGTTTTAGCACGGTTACTTTTGTTTTTTGACGATTTTTCACTGTTTTTAAGCGTTTTAGCAGGGTTATTGGTGTTTTTTGACGGTTTTTCACTATTTTTAAGCGTTTTAGCAGGGTTATTGGTGTTTTTTGAGGGTTTTTCACTGTTTTTAAGCGTTTTAGCAGGGTTATTGGTGTTTTTGACGGTTTTTCACTGTTTTTAAGCGTTTTAGCAGGGTCATTGGTGTTTTTTGACGGTTTTTCACTGTTTTTAAGCGTTTTAGCAGGGTTATTGGTGTTTTTTGACGGTTTTTCACTGTTTTTAAGCGTTTCAGCAGGGTTATTGGTGTTTTTTGACGGTTTTTAAGCGTTTTAGCAGGGTTATTGGTGTTTTTTTGACGGTTTTTCACTGTTTTTAAGCGTTGTAGCAGGGTTATTGGTGTTTTTTGAGGGTTTTTCACTGTTTTTAAGCGTTTTAGCAGAGTTATTGGTGTTTTTTGACGGTTTTTCACTGTTTTTAAGCGTTTTAGCACGGTTACTTTTGTTTTTTGACGATTTTTCACTGTTTTTAAGCGTTTTAGCAGGGTTATTGGTGTTTTTTGACGGTTTTTCACTATTTTTAAGCGTTTTAGCAGGGTTATTGGTGTTTTTTGAGGGTTTTTCACTGTTTTTAAGCGTTTTAGCAGAGTTATTGGTGTTTTTTGACGGTTTTTCACTGTTTTTAAGCGTTTTAGCAGGGTTATTGGTGTTTTTTGGCGGTTTTTCACTGTTTTTGGGCGTTTTAGCACGGTTACTTTTGTTTTTTGACGATTTTTCACTGTTTTTAAGCGTTTTAGCAGGGTTATTGGTGTTTTTTGACGGTTTTTCACTATTTTTAAGCGTTTTAGCAGGGTTATTGGTGTTTTTTGAGGGTTTTTCACTGTTTTTAAGCGTTTTAGCAGGGTTATTGGTGTTTTTGACGGTTTTTCACTGTTTTTAAGCGTTTTAGCAGGGTCATTGGTGTTTTTTGACGGTTTTTCACTGTTTTTAAGCGTTTCAGCATGGTTATTGGTGTTTTTTGACGGTATTTCACTGTTTTTAAGCATTTTAGCAGGGTTATTGGTGTTTTTTGACGGTTTTTCACTGTTTTTAGGCGTTTTAGCAGGGTTATTGGTATTTTTTGACGGTTTTTCACTGTTTTTAAGCGTTTTAGCAGGGTTATTGGTGTTTTTGACGGTTTTTCACTGTTTTTAAGCGTTTCAGCAGGGTTATTGGTGTTTTTTGACGGTTTTTAAGCGTTTTAGCAGGGTTATTGGTGTTTTTTTGACGGTTTTTCACTGTTTTTAAGCGTTGTAGCAGGGTTATTGGTGTTTTTTAACTGTTTTTAAGCGTTTTGGCAGGGTTATGGGTGTTTTTTGACGGTTTTTCACTGTTTTTAAGCGGTTTAGCAGGGTTATTGGTGTTTTTTGACGGTTTTTCACTGTTTTTAAGCGTTTTAGCAGGGTTATTGGTGTTTTTTGACGGTTTTTTACTGTTTTTAAGCGTTTTAGCAGGGTTATTGGTGTTTTTTGACGGGTTTTCACTGTTTTTAAGCGTTTTAGCAGGGTTATTGGTGTTTTTTGACGGTTTTTCACTGTTTTTAAGCGTTTTAGCAGGGTTATTGGTGTTTTTTGACGGTTTTTCACTGTTTTTAAGCGTTTTAGCAGGATTATTGGTGTTTTTAACGGTTTTTCACTGTTTTTAAGCGTTTTAGCAGGGTTATTGGTGTTTTTTGACGGTTTTTCACTGTTTTTAAGCGTTTTAGCAGGGTTATTGGTGTTTTTTGACGGTTTTTCACTGTTTTTAAGCGTTTTAGCAGGGTTATTGGTGTTTTTTGACGGTTTTTCACTGTTTTTAAGCGTTTTAGCAGGGTTATTGGTGTTTTTTGACGGTTTTTCACTGTTTTTAAGCGTTTTAGCAGGGTTATTGGTGTTTTTTGACGGTTTTTCACTGTTTTTGAACGTTTTAGCAGGGTTATTGGTGTTTTTTGACGGTTTTTTACTGTTTTTAGGCGTTTTAGAAGGGTTATTGGTGTTTTTTGACGGTTTTTCACTGTTTTTAAGCGTTTTAGCAGGGTTATTGGTGTTTTTTGACGGTTTTTCACTGTTTTTAAGCGTTTTAGCAGGGTTATTGGTGTTTTTTGACGGTTTTTCACTGTTTTTAAGCGTTTTAGCAGGGTTATTGGTGTTTTTTGACGGTTTTTCACTGTTTTTAAGCGTTTTAGCAGGGTTATTGGTGTTTTTTGACGGTTTTTCACTGTTTTTAAGCGTTTTAGCAGGGTTATTGGTGTTTTTTGACGGTTTTTCACTGTTTTTAAGCGTTTTAGCAGGGTTATTGGTGTTTTTTGACGGTTTTTCACTGTTTTTAAGCGTTTTAGCAGGGTTATTGGTGTTTTTTGACGGTTTTTCACTGTTTTTAAGCGTTTTAGCAGGGTTATTGGTGTTTTTTGACGGTTTTTCACTGTTTTTAAGCGTTTTAGCAGGGTTATTGGTGTTTTTTGACGGTTTTTCACTGTTTTTAAGCGTTTTAGCAGGGTTATTGGTGTTTTTTGACGGTTTTTCACTGTTTTTAAGCGTTTTAGCAGGGTTATTGGTGTTTTTTGACGGTTTTTCACTGTTTTTAAGCGTTTTAGCAGGGTTATTGGTGTTTTTTGACGGTTTTTCACTGTTTTTAAGCGTTTTAGCAGGGTTATTGGTGTTTTTTGACGGTTTTTCACTGTTTTTAAGCGTTTTAGCAGGGTTATTGGTGTTTTTTGACGGTTTTTCACTGTTTTTAAGCGTTTTAGCAGGGTTATTGGTGTTTTTTGACGGTTTTTCACTGTTTTTAAGCGTTTTAGCAGGGTTATTGGTGTTTTTTGACGGTTTTTCACTGTTTTTAAGCGTTTTAGCAGGGTTATTGGTGTTTTTTGACGGTTTTTCACTGTTTTTAAGCGTTTTAGCAGGGTTATTGGTGTTTTTTGACGGTTTTTCACTGTTTTTAAGCGTTTTAGCAGGGTTATTGGTGTTTTTTGACGGTTTTTCACTGTTTTTAAGCGTTTTAGCAGGGTTATTGGTGTTTTTTGACGGTTTTTCACTGTTTTTAAGCGTTTTAGCAGGGTTATTGGTGTTTTTTGACGGTTTTTCACTGTTTTTAAGCGTTTTAGCAGGGTTATTGGTGTTTTTTGACGGTTTTTCACTGTTTTTAAGCGTTTTAGCAGGGTTATTGGTGTTTTTTGACGGTTTTTCACTGTTTTTAAGCGTTTTAGCAGGGTTATTGGTGTTTTTTGACGGTTTTTCACTGTTTTTAAGCGTTTTAGCAGGGTTATTGGTGTTTTTTGACGGGTTTTCACTGTTTTTAAGCGTTTTAGCAGGGTTATTGGTGTTTTTTGACGGTTTTTCACTGTTTTTAAGCGTTTTAGCAGGGTTATTGGTGTTTTTTGACGGTTTTTCACTGTTTTTAAGCGTTTTAGCAGGGTTATTGGTGTTTTTTGACGGTTTTTCACTGTTTTTAAGCGTTTTAGCAGGGTTATTGGTGTTTTTTGACGGTTTTTCACTGTTTTTAAGCGTTTTAGCAGGGTTATTGGTGTTTTTTGACGGTTTTTCACTGTTTTTAAGCGTTTTAGCAGGGTTATTGGTGTTTTTTGACGGTTTTTCACTGTTTTTAAGCGTTTTAGCAGGGTTATTGGTGTTTTTTGATCTAAGTTACTAAGATCTTGGTCACTGGCACCCTTAATAACATCATTTTAATGTTAAACCATATTCGATTGTAAATTTTTTTTTTTTTTTATCTTTGTACATTTGGCATCGTTATGTCATAAACTGACTGACATTAGATTTTTATCAATCTACCTACCTTTGCTTTTTCCATGTTCTGTATGAAGTGGTTAGTTCCACATGAAATTTAATCCTACCTTGATCTTGTAGAATACCATTTATTCATTGATCATGTGCCTTCCAGTTACACACTGAAGTTCAATTTTATTACCATAAAAGGTTAAATTATTTATGACTACCGGTACTACAGTTGCATGCATACCATACTACTGGTAGGCTTCCTGTTCCTGAAACTTCATTTTTACCATTGATACCTAAACAACTGTAGCCCTGCACCATACAATGTTCTACATACGACCACAGTCACTTCACAATGGTACCATTGTTACTTTGCAGCTATCGTCATGGCTACTTAGATAATTGGTGCACGGAGTCGTTTCTTGTTTTGTTGTTGTTGAAACGCGAGATTACTGGGCATACCTGGTTGGAATGCCTTGACGTATTTATATTTATTTTCAAATTAACGTATATATGATACTGTATATACACAGTTCGACTTTTTTTTTGTTATTATTTCCTTGTTAGGCTTGCTTATGGGTGCCGCTGCTCGATAACCAAATTTGGTTTCTCGCGGCTCCCCTCACCCTGAAATGCCTTTTTATTTATTTATTGCAATTTGTATATCAAGTGTGCATTTAGTATGGTGAGAAAATAAACTACTGATTACTGATTTTGACGGTTTTTCACTGTTTTTAAGCGTTTTAGCAGGGTTATTGGTGTTTTTTGACGGTTTTTCACTGTTTTTAAGCGTTTTAGCAGGGTTATTGGTGTTTTTTGACGGTTTTTCACTGTTTTTAAGCGTTTTAGCAGGGTTATTGGTGTTTTTTGACGGTTTTTCACTGTTTTTAAGCGTTTTGGCAGGGTTATTGGTGTTTTTGACGGTTTTTCACTGTTTTTAAGCGTTTTAGCAGGGTTATTGGTGTTTTTTGACGGTTTTTCACTGTTTTTAAGCGTTTTAGCTGGGTTATTGGTGTTTTTTGACGGTTTTTCACTGTTTTTAAGCGTTTTGCAGGGTTATTGGTGTTTTTTGACGGTTTTTCATTGTTTTTAAGCGTTTTAGCAGGGTTATTGGTGTTTTTTGACGGTTTTTCACTGTTTTTAAGCGTTTCAGCAGGGTTATTGGTGTTTTTTGACGGTTTTTAAGCGTTTTAGCAGGGTTATTGGTGTTTTTTGACGGTTTTTCACTGTTTTTCAGCGTTGTAGCAGGGTTATTGGTGTTTTTTAACTGTTTTTAAGCGTTTTGGCAGGGTTATTGGTGTTTTTGACGGTTTTTCACTGTTTTTAAGCGGTTTAGCAGGGTTATTGGTGTTTTTTGACGGTTTTTCACTGATTTTAAGCGTTTTAGCAGGGTTATTGGTGTTTTTGATGGTTTTTCACTGTTTTTAAGCGTTTTAGCAGGGTTATTGGTGTTTTTTGACGGGTTTTCACTGTTTTTAAGCGTTTTAGCAGGGTTATTGGTGTTTTTTGACGGTTTTTCACTGTTTTTAAGCGTTTTAGCAGGGTTATTGGTGTTTTTTGACGGTTTTTCACTGTTTTTAAGCGTTTTAGCAGGGTTATTGGTGTTTTTTAACGGTTTTTCACTGTTTTTAAGCGTTTTAGCAGGGTTATTGGTGATTTTTGACGGTTTTTCACTGTTTTTAAGCGTTTTAGCAGGGTTATTGGTGTTTTTTGACGGTTTTTCACTGTTTTTAAGCGTTTTAGCAGGGTTATTGGTGTTTTTTTAAGGTTTTTCACTGTTTTTAAGCGTTTTAGCAGGGTTATTGGTTTTTTTTGACGGTTTTTCACTGTTTTTAAGCGTTTTAGCTGGGTTATTGGTGTTTTTTGACGGTTTTTCACTGTTTTTAAGCGTTTTGCAGGGTTATTGGTGTTTTTTGACGGGTTTTCATTGTTTTTAAGCGTTTTAGCAGGGTTATTGGTGTTTTTTGACGGTTTTTCACTGTTTTTAAGCGTTTTAGCAGGGTTATTGGTGTTTTTTGACGGTTTTTCACTGTTTTTTAGCGTTTTAGCAGGGTTATTGGTGTTTTTTGACGGTTTTTCACTGTTTTTAAGCGTTTTAGCAGGGTTATTGGTGTTTTTTGACGTTTTTTCACTGATTTTAAGTGTTTTAGCAGGGTTATTGGTGTTTTTTGACGGTTTTTCACTGTTTTTAAGCGTTTTAGCAGGGTTATTGGTGTTTTTTGACGGTTTTTCACTGTTTTTAAGCAGTTTAGCAGGGTTATTGGTGTTTTTTGACGGTTTTTCACTGTTTTTAAGCGTTCTAGCAGGGTTATTCGTGTTCTTTGACGGTTTTTCACTGTTTTTAAGCGTTTTAGCAGGGTTATTGGTGTTTTTCGACGGTTTTTCACTGTTTTTAAGCGTTTTAGCAGGGTTATTGGTGTTTTTTGACGATTTTTCACTGTTTTTAAGCGTTTTAGCAGGGTTATTGGTGTTTTTTGACGGTTTTACACTGTTTTTAAGCGTTTCAGCAGGGTTATTGGTGTTTTTTGGCGGTTTTTCACTGTTTTTGGGCGTTTTAGCACGGTTACTTTTGTTTTTTGACGGTTTTTCACTGTTTTTAAGCGTTTTAGCAGAGTTATTGGTGTTTTTTGACGGTTTTTCACTGTTTTTAAGCGTTTTAGCAGGGTTATTGGTGTTTTTTGGCGGTTTTTCACTGTTTTTGGGCGTTTTAGCACGGTTACTTTTGTTTTTTGACGGTTTTTCACTGTTTTTAAGCGTTTTAGCAGGGTTATTGGTGTTTTTTGACGGTTTTTCACTATTTTTAAGCGTTTTAGCAGGGTTATTGGTGTTTTTTGACGGTTTTTCACTGTTTTTAAGCGTTTTAGCAGGGTTATTGGTGTTTTTGACGGTTTTTCACTGTTTTTAAGCGTTTTAGCAGGGTCATTGGTGTTTTTTGACGGTTTTCCACTGTTTTTAAGCGTTTCAGCATGGTTATTGGTGTTTTTTGACGGTTTTTCACTGTTTTTAAGCATTTCAGCAGGGTTATTGGTGTTTTTTGACGGTTTTTCACTGTTTTTAGGCGTTTTAGCAGGGTTATTGGTGTTTTTTGACAGTTTTTCACTGTTTTTAAGCGTTTTAGCAGGGTTATTGGTGTTTTTTGACGGTTTTTCACTGTTTTTAAGCGTTTCAGCAGGGTTATTGGTGTTTTTTGACGGTTTTTAAGCGTTTTAGCAGGGTTATTGGTGTTTTTTTGACGGTTTTTCACTGTTTTTAAGCGTTGAAGCAGGGTTATTGGTGTTTTTTAACTGTTTTTAAGCGTTTTGGCAGGGTTATTGGTGTTTTTTGACGGTTTTTCACTGTTTTTAAGCGGTTTAGCAGGGTTATTGGTGTTTTTTGACGGTTTTTCATTGTTTTTAAGCGTTTTAGCAGGGTTATTGGTGTTTTTTGACGGTTTTTCACTGTTTTTAAGCGTTTTAGCAGGGTTATTGGTGTTTTTTGACGGGTTTTCACTGTTTTTAAGCGTTTTAGCAGGGTTATTGGTGTTTTTTGACGGTTTTTCACTGTTTTTGAGCGTTTTAGCAGGGTTATTGGTGTTTTTTGACGGTTTTTCACTGTTTTTAAGCGTTTTAGCAGGGTTATTGGTGTTTTTAACGGTTTTTCACTGTTTTTAAGCGTTTTAGCAGGGTTATTGGTGTTTTTTGACGGTTTTTCACTGTTTTTAAGCGTTTTAGCAGGGTTATTGGTGTTTTTTGACGGTTTTTCACTGTTTTTAAGCGTTTTAGCAGGGTTATTGGTGTTTTTTGACGGTTTTTCACTGTTTTTAAGCGTTTTAGCAGGGTTATTGGTGTTTTTTGACGGTTTTTCACTGTTTTTAAGCGTTTTAGCAGGGTTATTGGTGTTTTTTGACGGTTTTTCACTGTTTTTAAACGTTTTAGCAGGGTTATTGGTGTTTTTTGACGGTTTTTTACTGTTTTTGGGCGTTTTAGCAGGGTTATTGGTGTTTTTTGACGGTTTTTCACTGTTTTTAAGCGTTTTAGCAGGGTTATTGGTGTTTTTGACGGTTTTTCACTGTTTTTAAGCGTTTTAGCAGGGTTATTGGTGTTTTTTGACGGTTTTTCACTGTTTTTAAGCGTTTTAGCAGGGTTATTGGTGTTTTTTGACGGTTTTTCACTGTTTTTAAGCGTTTTAGCAGGGTTATTGGTGTTTTTTGACGGTTTTTCACTGTTTTTAAGCGGTTTAGCAGGGTTATTGGTGTTTTTTGACGGTTTTTCACTGTTTTTAAGCGTTTTAGCAGGGTTATTGGTGTTTTTTGATGGTTTTTCACTGTTTTTAAGCGTTTTAGCAGGGTTATTGGTGTTTTTTGACGGGTTTTCACTGTTTTTAAGCGTTTTAGCCGGGTTATTGGTGTTTTTTGACGGTTTTTCACTGTTTTTAAGCGTTTTAGCAGGGTTATTGGTGTTTTTTGACGGTTTTTCACTGTTTTTAAGCGTTTTAGCAGGGTTATTGGTGTTTTTTAACGGTTTTTCACTGTTTTTAAGCGTTTTAGCAGGGTTATTGGTGTTTTTTGACGGTTTTTCACTGTTTTTAAGCGTTTTAGCAGGGTTATTGGTGTTTTTTGACGGTTTTTCACTGTTTTTAAGCGTTTTAGCAGGGTTATTGGTGTTTTTTGACGGTTTTTCACTGTTTTTAAGCGTTTTAGCAGGGTTATTGGTGTTTTTTGACGGTTTTTCACTGTTTTTAAGCGTTTTAGCAGGGTTATTGGTGTTTTTTGACGGTTTTTCACTGTTTTTAAGCGTTTTAGCAGGGTCATTGGTGTTTTTTGACGGTTTTTTACTGTTTTTGGGCGTTTTAGCAGGGTTATTGGTGTTTTTTGACGGTTTTTCACTGTTTTTAAGCGTTTTAGCAGGGTTATTGGTGTTTTTTGACGGTTTTTCACTGTTTTTAAGCGTTTTAGCAGGGTTATTGGTGTTTTTTGACGGTTTTTCACTGTTTTTAAGCGTTTTAGCAGGGTTATTGGTGTTTTTTGACGGTTTTTCACTGTTTTTAAGCGTTTTAGCAGGGTTATTGGTGTTTTTTGACGGTTTTTCACTGTTTTTAAGCGGTTTAGCAGGGTTATTGGTGTTTTTTGACGGTTTTTCACTGTTTTTAAGCGTTTTAGCTGGGTTATTGGTGTTTTTTGACGGTTTTTCACTGTTTTTAAGCGTTTTAGCAGGGTTATTGGTGTTTTTTAACGGTTTTTCACTGTTTTTAAGCGTTTTAGCAGGGTTATTGGTGTTTTTTGACGGGTTTTCACTGTTTTTAAGCGTTTTAGCAGGGTTATTGGTGTTTTTTGACGGGTTTTCACTGTTTTTAAGCGTTTTAGCAGGGTTATTGGTGTTTTTTGACGGTTTTTCACTGTTTTTAAGCGTTTTAGCAGGGTTATTGGTGTTTTTTGACGGTTTTTCACTGTTTTTAAGCGTTTTAGCAGGGTTATTGGTGTTTTTTGACGGTTTTTCACTGTTTTTAAGCGTTTTAGCAGGGTTATTGGTGTTTTTTGACGGTTTTTCACTGTTTTTAAGCGGTTTAGCAGGGTTATTGGTGTTTTTTGACGGTTTTTCACTGTTTTTAAGCGTTTTAGCAGGGTTATTGGTGTTTTTTGATGGTTTTTCACTGTTTTTAAGCGTTTTAGCAGGGTTATTGGTGTTTTTTGACGGGTTTTCACTGTTTTTAAGCGTTTTAGCCGGGTTATTGGTGTTTTTTGACGGTTTTTCACTGTTTTTAAGCGTTTTAGCAGGGTTATTGGTGTTTTTTGACGGTTTTTCACTGTTTTTAAGCGTTTTAGCAGGGTTATTGGTGTTTTTTAACGGTTTTTCACTGTTTTTAAGCGTTTTAGCAGGGTTATTGGTGTTTTTTGACGGTTTTTCACTGTTTTTAAGCGTTTTAGCAGGGTTATTGGTGTTTTTTGACGGTTTTTCACTGTTTTTAAGCGTTTTAGCAGGGTTATTGGTGTTTTTTGACGGTTTTTCACTGTTTTTAAGCGTTTTAGCAGGGTTATTGGTGTTTTTTGACGGTTTTCCACTGTTTTTAAGCGTTTCAGCATGGTTATTGGTGTTTTTTGACGGTTTTTCACTGTTTTTAAGCATTTCAGCAGGGTTATTGGTGTTTTTTGACGGTTTTTCACTGTTTTTAGGCGTTTTAGCAGGGTTATTGGTGTTTTTTGACGTTTTTCACTGTTTTTAAGCGTTTTAGCAGGGTTATTGGTGTTTTTTGACGGTTTTTCACTGTTTTTAAGCGTTTCAGCAGGGTTATTGGTGTTTTTTGACGGTTTTTAAGCGTTTTAGCAGGGTTATTGGTGTTTTTTTGACGGTTTTTCACTGTTTTTAAGCGTTGAAGCAGGGTTATTGGTGTTTTTTAACTGTTTTTAAGCGTTTTGGCAGGGTTATTGGTGTTTTTTGACGGTTTTTCACTGTTTTTAAGCGGTTTAGCAGGGTTATTGGTGTTTTTTGACGGTTTTTCACTGTTTTTAAGCGTTTTAGCAGGGTTATTGGTGTTTTTTGACGGTTTTTCACTGTTTTTAAGCGTTTTAGCAGGGTTATTGGTGTTTTTTGACGGGTTTTCACTGTTTTTAAGCGTTTTAGCAGGGTTATTGGTGTTTTTTGACGGTTTTTCACTGTTTTTGAGCGTTTTAGCAGGGTTATTGGTGTTTTTTGACGGTTTTTCACTGTTTTTAAGCGTTTTAGCAGGGTTATTGGTGTTTTTAACGGTTTTTCACTGTTTTTAAGCGTTTTAGCAGGGTTATTGGTGTTTTTTGACGGTTTTTCACTGTTTTTAAGCGTTTTAGCAGGGTTATTGGTGTTTTTTGACGGTTTTTCACTGTTTTTAAGCGTTTTAGCAGGGTTATTGGTGTTTTTTGACGGTTTTTCACTGTTTTTAAGCATTTCAGCAGGGTTATTGGTGTTTTTTGACGGTTTTTCACTGTTTTTAGGCGTTTTAGCAGGGTTATTGGTGTTTTTTGACGTTTTTCACTGTTTTTAAGCGTTTTAGCAGGGTTATTGGTGTTTTTTGACGGTTTTTCACTGTTTTTAAGCGTTTCAGCAGGGTTATTGGTGTTTTTTGACGGTTTTTAAGCGTTTTAGCAGGGTTATTGGTGTTTTTTTGACGGTTTTTCACTGTTTTTAAGCGTTGAAGCAGGGTTATTGGTGTTTTTTAACTGTTTTTAAGCGTTTTGGCAGGGTTATTGGTGTTTTTTGACGGTTTTTCACTGTTTTTAAGCGGTTTAGCAGGGTTATTGGTGTTTTTTGACGGTTTTTCACTGTTTTTAAGCGTTTTAGCAGGGTTATTGGTGTTTTTTGACGGTTTTTCACTGTTTTTAAGCGTTTTAGCAGGGTTATTGGTGTTTTTTGACGGGTTTTCACTGTTTTTAAGCGTTTTAGCAGGGTTATTGGTGTTTTTTGACGGTTTTTCACTGTTTTTGAGCGTTTTAGCAGGGTTATTGGTGTTTTTTGACGGTTTTTCACTGTTTTTAAGCGTTTTAGCAGGGTTATTGGTGTTTTTAACGGTTTTTCACTGTTTTTAAGCGTTTTAGCAGGGTTATTGGTGTTTTTTGACGGTTTTTCACTGTTTTTAAGCGTTTTAGCAGGGTTATTGGTGTTTTTTGACGGTTTTTCACTGTTTTTAAGCGTTTTAGCAGGGTTATTGGTGTTTTTTGACGGTTTTTCACTGTTTTTAAGCGTTTTAGCAGGGTTATTGGTGTTTTTTGACGGTTTTTCACTGTTTTTAAGCGTTTTAGCAGGGTTATTGGTGTTTTTTGACGGTTTTTCACTGTTTTTAAACGTTTTAGCAGGGTTATTGGTGTTTTTTGTACGGTTTTTTACTGTTTTTGGGCGTTTTAGCAGGGTTATTGGTGTTTTTTGACGGTTTTTCACTGTTTTTAAGCGTTTTAGCAGGGTTATTGGTGTTTTTTGACGGTTTTTCACTGTTTTTAAGCGTTTTAGCAGGGTTATTGGTGTTTTTTGACGGTTTTTCACTGTTTTTAAGCGTTTTAGCAGGGTTATTGGTGTTTTTTGACGGTTTTTCACTGTTTTTAAGCGTTTTAGCAGGGTTATTGGTGTTTTTTGACGGTTTTTCACTGTTTTTAAGCGGTTTAGCAGGGTTATTGGTGTTTTTTGACGGTTTTTCACTGTTTTTAAGCGTTTTAGCAGGGTTATTGGTGTTTTTTGATGGTTTTTCACTGTTTTTAAGCGTTTTAGCAGGGTTATTGGTGTTTTTTGACGGGTTTTCACTGTTTTTAAGCGTTTTAGCCGGGTTATTGGTGTTTTTTGACGGTTTTTCACTGTTTTTAAGCGTTTTAGCAGGGTTATTGGTGTTTTTTGACGGTTTTTCACTGTTTTTAAGCGTTTTAGCAGGGTTATTGGTGTTTTTTAACGGTTTTTCACTGTTTTTAAGCGTTTTAGCAGGGTTATTGGTGTTTTTTGACGGTTTTTCACTGTTTTTAAGCGTTTTAGCAGGGTTATTGGTGTTTTTTGACGGTTTTTCACTGTTTTTAAGCGTTTTAGCAGGGTTATTGGTGTTTTTTGACGGTTTTTCACTGTTTTTAAGCGTTTTAGCAGGGTTATTGGTGTTTTTTGACGGTTTTTCACTGTTTTTAAGCGTTTTAGCAGGGTTATTGGTGTTTTTTGACGGTTTTTCACTGTTTTTAAGCGTTTTAGCAGGGTTATTGGTGTTTTTTGACGGTTTTTCACTGTTTTTAAACGTTTTAGCAGGGTTATTGGTGTTTTTTGACGGTTTTTTACTGTTTTTGGGCGTTTTAGCAGGGTTATTGGTGTTTTTTGACGGTTTTTCACTGTTTTTAAGCGTTTTAGCAGGGTTATTGGTGTTTTTTGACGGTTTTTCACTGTTTTTAAGCGTTTTAGCAGGGTTATTGGTGTTTTTTGACGGTTTTTCACTGTTTTTAAGCGTTTTAGCAGGGTTATTGGTGTTTTTTGACGGTTTTTCACTGTTTTTAAGCGTTTTAGCAGGGTTATTGGTGTTTTTTGACGGTTTTTCACTGTTTTTAAGCGGTTTAGCAGGGTTATTGGTGTTTTTTGACGGTTTTTCACTGTTTTTAAGCGTTTTAGCAGGGTTATTGGTGTTTTTTGATGGTTTTTCACTGTTTTTAAGCGTTTTAGCAGGGTTATTGGTGTTTTTTGACGGGTTTTCACTGTTTTTAAGCGTTTTAGCCGGGTTATTGGTGTTTTTTGACGGTTTTTCACTGTTTTTAAGCGTTTTAGCAGGGTTATTGGTGTTTTTTGACGGTTTTTCACTGTTTTTAAGCGTTTTAGCAGGGTTATTGGTGTTTTTTAACGGTTTTTCACTGTTTTTAAGCGTTTTAGCAGGGTTATTGGTGTTTTTTGACGGTTTTTCACTGTTTTTAAGCGTTTTAGCAGGGTTATTGGTGTTTTTTGACGGTTTTTCACTGTTTTTAAGCGTTTTAGCAGGGTTATTGGTGTTTTTTGACGGTTTTTCACTGTTTTTAAGCGTTTTAGCAGGGTTATTGGTGTTTTTTGACGGTTTTTCACTGTTTTTAAGCGTTTTAGCAGGGTTATTGGTGTTTTTTGACGGTTTTTCACTGTTTTTAAGCGTTTTAGCAGGGTCATTGGTGTTTTTTGACGGTTTTTTACTGTTTTTGGGCGTTTTAGCAGGGTTATTGGTGTTTTTTGACGGTTTTTCACTGTTTTTAAGCGTTTTAGCAGGGTTATTGGTGTTTTTTGACGGTTTTTCACTGTTTTTAAGCGTTTTAGCAGGGTTATTGGTGTTTTTTGACGGTTTTTCACTGTTTTTAAGCGTTTTAGCAGGGTTATTGGTGTTTTTTGACGGTTTTTCACTGTTTTTAAGCGTTTTAGCAGGGTTATTGGTGTTTTTTGACGGTTTTTCACTGTTTTTAAGCGGTTTAGCAGGGTTATTGGTGTTTTTTGACGGTTTTTCACTGTTTTTAAGCGTTTTAGCTGGGTTATTGGTGTTTTTTGACGGTTTTTCACTGTTTTTAAGCGTTTTAGCAGGGTTATTGGTGTTTTTTAACGGTTTTTCACTGTTTTTAAGCGTTTTAGCAGGGTTATTGGTGTTTTTTGACGGGTTTTCACTGTTTTTAAGCGTTTTAGCAGGGTTATTGGTGTTTTTTGACGGTTTTTCACTGTTTTTAAGCGTTTTAGCAGGGTTATTGGTGTTTTTTGACGGTTTTTCACTGTTTTTAAGCGTTTTAGCAGGGTTATTGGTGTTTTTTGGCGGTTTTTCACTGTTTTTAAGCGTTTTAGCAGGGTTATTGGTGTTTTTTGACGGTTTTTCACTGTTTTTAAGCGGTTTAGCAGGGTTATTGGTGTTTTTTGACGGTTTTTCACTGTTTTTAAGCGTTTTAGCAGGGTTATTGGTGTTTTTTGATGGTTTTTCACTGTTTTTAAGCGTTTTAGCAGGGTTATTGGTGTTTTTTGACGGGTTTTCACTGTTTTTAAGCGTTTTAGCCGGGTTATTGGTGTTTTTTGACGGTTTTTCACTGTTTTTAAGCGTTTTAGCAGGGTTATTGGTGTTTTTTGACGGTTTTTCACTGTTTTTAAGCGTTTTAGCAGGGTTATTGGTGTTTTTTAACGGTTTTTCACTGTTTTTAAGCGTTTTAGCAGGGTTATTGGTGTTTTTTGACGGTTTTTCACTGTTTTTAAGCGTTTTAGCAGGGTTATTGGTGTTTTTTGACGGTTTTTCACTGTTTTTAAGCGTTTTAGCAGGGTTATTGGTGTTTTTTGACGGTTTTTCACTGTTTTTAAGCGTTTTAGCAGGGTTATTGGTGTTTTTTGACGGTTTTCCACTGTTTTTAAGCGTTTCAGCATGGTTATTGGTGTTTTTTGACGGTTTTTCACTGTTTTTAAGCATTTCAGCAGGGTTATTGGTGTTTTTTGACGGTTTTTCACTGTTTTTAGGCGTTTTAGCAGGTTATTGGTGTTTTTTGACGGTTTTTCACTGTTTTTAAGCGTTTTAGCAGGGTTATTGGTGTTTTTTGACGGTTTTTCACTGTTTTTAAGCGTTTCAGCAGGGTTATTGGTGTTTTTTGACGGTTTTTAAGCGTTTTAGCAGGGTTATTGGTGTTTTTTTGACGGTTTTTCACTGTTTTTAAGCGTTGAAGCAGGGTTATTGGTGTTTTTTAACTGTTTTTAAGCGTTTTGGCAGGGTTATTGGTGTTTTTTGACGGTTTTTCACTGTTTTTAAGCGGTTTAGCAGGGTTATTGGTGTTTTTTGACGGTTTTTCACTGTTTTTAAGCGTTTTAGCAGGGTTATTGGTGTTTTTTGACGGTTTTTCACTGTTTTTAAGCGTTTTAGCAGGGTTATTGGTGTTTTTTGACGGGTTTTCACTGTTTTTAAGCGTTTTAGCAGGGTTATTGGTGTTTTTTGACGGTTTTTCACTGTTTTTGAGCGTTTTAGCAGGGTTATTGGTGTTTTTTGACGGTTTTTCACTGTTTTTAAGCGTTTTAGCAGGGTTATTGGTGTTTTTAACGGTTTTTCACTGTTTTTAAGCGTTTTAGCAGGGTTATTGGTGTTTTTTGACGGTTTTTCACTGTTTTTAAGCGTTTTAGCAGGGTTATTGGTGTTTTTCGACGGTTTTTCACTGTTTTTAAGCGTTTTAGCAGGGTTATTGGTGTTTTTTGACGGTTTTTCACTGTTTTTAAGCGTTTTAGCAGGGTTATTGGTGTTTTTTGACGGTTTTTCACTGTTTTTAAGCGTTTTAGCAGGGTTATTGGTGTTTTTTGACGGTTTTTCACTGTTTTTAAACGTTTTAGCAGGGTTATTGGTGTTTTTTGACGGTTTTTTACTGTTTTTGGGCGTTTTAGCAGGGTTATTGGTGTTTTTTGACGGTTTTTCACTGTTTTTAAGCGTTTTAGCAGGGTTATTGGTGTTTTTTGACGGTTTTTCACTGTTTTTAAGCGTTTTAGCAGGGTTATTGGTGTTTTTTGACGGTTTTTCACTGTTTTTAAGCGTTTTAGCAGGGTTATTGGTGTTTTTTGACGGTTTTTCACTGTTTTTAAGCGTTTTAGCAGGGTTATTGGTGTTTTTTGACGGTTTTTCACTGTTTTTAAGCGGTTTAGCAGGGTTATTGGTGTTTTTTGACGGTTTTTCACTGTTTTTAAGCGTTTTAGCAGGGTTATTGGTGTTTTTTGATGGTTTTTCACTGTTTTTAAGCGTTTTAGCAGGGTTATTGGTGTTTTTTGACGGGTTTTCACTGTTTTTAAGCGTTTTAGCCGGGTTATTGGTGTTTTTTGACGGTTTTTCACTGTTTTTAAGCGTTTTAGCAGGGTTATTGGTGTTTTTTGACGGTTTTTCACTGTTTTTAAGCGTTTTAGCAGGGTTATTGGTGTTTTTTAACGGTTTTTCACTGTTTTTAAGCGTTTTAGCAGGGTTATTGGTGTTTTTTGACGGTTTTTCACTGTTTTTAAGCGTTTTAGCAGGGTTATTGGTGTTTTTTGACGGTTTTTCACTGTTTTTAAGCGTTTTAGCAGGGTTATTGGTGTTTTTTGACGGTTTTTCACTGTTTTTAAGCGTTTTAGCAGGGTTATTGGTGTTTTTTGACGGTTTTTCACTGTTTTTAAGCGTTTTAGCAGGGTTATTGGTGTTTTTTGACGGTTTTTCACTGTTTTTAAGCGTTTTAGCAGGGTCATTGGTGTTTTTTGACGGTTTTTTACTGTTTTTGGGCGTTTTAGCAGGGTTATTGGTGTTTTTTGACGGTTTTTCACTGTTTTTAAGCGTTTTAGCAGGGTTATTGGTGTTTTTTGACGGTTTTTCACTGTTTTTAAGCGTTTTAGCAGGGTTATTGGTGTTTTTTGACGGTTTTTCACTGTTTTTAAGCGTTTTAGCAGGGTTATTGGTGTTTTTTGACGGTTTTTCACTGTTTTTAAGCGTTTTAGCAGGGTTATTGGTGTTTTTTGACGGTTTTTCACTGTTTTTAAGCGGTTTAGCAGGGTTATTGGTGTTTTTTGACGGTTTTTCACTGTTTTTAAGCGTTTTAGCTGGGTTATTGGTGTTTTTTGACGGTTTTTCACTGTTTTTAAGCGTTTTAGCAGGGTTATTGGTGTTTTTTAACGGTTTTTCACTGTTTTTAAGCGTTTTAGCAGGGTTATTGGTGTTTTTTGACGGGTTTTCACTGTTTTTAAGCGTTTTAGCAGGGTTATTGGTGTTTTTTGACGGTTTTTCACTGTTTTTAAGCGTTTTAGCAGGGTTATTGGTGTTTTTTGACGGTTTTTCACTGTTTTTAAGCGTTTTAGCAGGGTTATTGGTGTTTTTTGACGGTTTTTCACTGTTTTTAAGCGTTTTAGCAGGGTTATTGGTGTTTTTTGACGGTTTTTCACTGTTTTTAAGCGGTTTAGCAGGGTTATTGGTGTTTTTTGACGGTTTTTCACTGTTTTTAAGCGTTTTAGCAGGGTTATTGGTGTTTTTTGATGGTTTTTCACTGTTTTTAAGCGTTTTAGCAGGGTTATTGGTGTTTTTTGACGGGTTTTCACTGTTTTTAAGCGTTTTAGCCGGGTTATTGGTGTTTTTTGACGGTTTTTCACTGTTTTTAAGCGTTTTAGCAGGGTTATTGGTGTTTTTTGACGGTTTTTCACTGTTTTTAAGCGTTTTAGCAGGGTTATTGGTGTTTTTTAACGGTTTTTCACTGTTTTTAAGCGTTTTAGCAGGGTTATTGGTGTTTTTTGACGGTTTTTCACTGTTTTTAAGCGTTTTAGCAGGGTTATTGGTGTTTTTTGACGGTTTTTCACTGTTTTTAAGCGTTTTAGCAGGGTTATTGGTGTTTTTTGACGGTTTTTCACTGTTTTTAAGCGTTTTAGCAGGGTTATTGGTGTTTTTTGACGGTTTTTCACTGTTTTTAAGCGTTTTAGCAGGGTTATTGGTGTTTTTTGACGGTTTTTTACTGTTTTTGGGCGTTTTAGCAGGGTTATTGGTGTTTTTTGACGGTTTTTCACTGTTTTTAAGCGTTTTAGCAGGGTTATTGGTGTTTTTTGACGGTTTTTCACTGTTTTTAAGCGTTTTAGCAGGGTTATTGGTGTTTTTTGACGGTTTTTCACTGTTTTTAAGCGTTTTAGCAGGGTTATTGGTGTTTTTTGACGGTTTTTCACTGTTTTTAAGCGTTTTAGCAGGGTTATTGGTGTTTTTTGACGGTTTTTCACTGTTTTTAAGCGGTTTAGCAGGGTTATTGGTGTTTTTTGACGGTTTTTCACTGTTTTTAAGCGTTTTAGCTGGGTTATTGGTGTTTTTTGACGGTTTTTCACTGTTTTTAAGCGTTTTAGCAGGGTTATTGGTGTTTTTTAACGGGTTTTCACTGTTTTTAAGCGTTTTAGCAGGGTTATTGGTGTTTTTTGACGGGTTTTCACTGTTTTTAAGCGTTTTAGCAGGGTTATTGGTGTTTTTTGACGGTTTTTCACTGTTTTTAAGCGTTTTAGCAGGGTTATTGGTGTTTTTTGACGGTTTTTCACTGTTTTTAAGCGTTTTAGCAGGGTTATTGGTGTTTTTTGATCTAAGTTACTAAGATCTTGGTCACTGGCACCCTTAATAACATCATTTTAATGTTAAACCATATTCGATTGTAAATTTTTTTTTTTTTTTATCTTTGTACATTTGGCATCGTTATGTCATAAACTGACTGACATTAGATTTTTATCAATCTACCTACCTTTGCTTTTTCCATGTTCTGTATGAAGTGGTTAGTTCCACATGAAATTTAATCCTACCTTGTTCTTGTAGAATACCATTCATTCATTGATCATGTGCCTTCCAGTTACACACTGAAGTTCAATTTTCTTACCATAAAAGGTTAAATTATTTATGACTACCGGTACTACAGTTGCATGCATACCATACTACTGGTAGGCTTCCTGTTCGTGAAACTTCATTTTTACCATTGATACCTAAACAACTGTAGCCCTGCACCATACAATGTTCTACATACGACCACAGTCACTTCACAATGGTACCATTGTTACTTTGCAGCTATCGTCATGGCTACTTAGATAATTGGTGCACGGAGTCGTTTCTTGTTTTGTTGTTGTTGAAACGCGAGATTACTGGGCATACCTGGTTGGAATGCCTTGACGTATTTATATTTATTTTCAAATTAACGTATATATGATACTGTATATACACAGTTCGACTTTTTTTTTGTTATTATTTCCTTGTTAGACTTGCTTATGGGTGCCGCTGCTCGATAACCAAATTTGGTTTCTCGCGGCTCCCCTCACCCTGAAATGCCTTTTTATTTATTTATTGCAATTTGTATATCAAGTGTGCATTTAGTATGGTGAGAAAATAAACTACTGATTACTGATTTTGACGGTTTTTCACTGTTTTTAAGCGTTTTAGCAGGGTTATTGGTGTTTTTTGACGGTTTTTCACTGTTTTTAAGCGTTTTGGCAGGGTTATTGGTGTTTTTTGACGGTTTTTCACTGTTTTTTAGCGTTTTAGCAGGGTTATTGGTGTTTTTTGACGGTTTTTCACTGTTTTTAAGCGTTTTAGCAGGGTTATTGGTGTTTTTTGACGGTTTTTCACTGTTTTTAAGCGTTTCAGCAGGGTTATTGGTGTTTTTTGACGGTTTTTCACTGTTTTTAAGCGTTTTAGCAGGGTTATTGGTGTTTTTTGACGGTTTTTCACTGTTTTTAAGCGTTTTAGCAGGGTTATTGGTGTTTTTTGACGGTTTTTTACTGTTTTTGGGCGTTTTAGCAGGGTTATTGGTGTTTTTTGACGGTTTTTCACTGTTTTTAAGCGTTTTAGCAGGGTTATTGGTGTTTTTTGACGGTTTTTCACTGTTTTTAAGCGTTTTAGCAGGGTTATTGGTGTTTTTTGACGGTTTTTCACTGTTTTTAAGCGTTTTAGCAGGGTTATTGGTGTTTTTTGACGGTTTTTCACTGTTTTTAAGCGTTTTAGCAGGGTTATTGGTGTTTTTTGACGGTTTTTCACTGTTTTTAAGCGGTTTAGCAGGGTTATTGGTGTTTTTTGACGGTTTTTCACTGTTTTTAAGCGTTTTAGCAGGGTTATTGGTGTTTTTTGACGGTTTTTCACTGTTTTTAAGCGTTTTAGCTGGGTTATTGGTGTTTTTTGACGGTTTTTCACTGTTTTTAAGCGTTTTAGCAGGGTTATTGGTGTTTTTTGACGGTTTTTCACTGTTTTTAAGCGTTTTAGCAGGGTTATTGGTGTTTTTTGACGGTTTTTCACTGTTTTTAAGCGTTTTAGCTGGGTTATTGGTGTTTTTTGACGGTTTTTCACTGTTTTTAAGCGTTTTAGCTGGGTTATTGGTGTTTTTGACGGTTTTTCACTGTTTTTAAGCGTTTTAGCAGGGTTATTGGTGTTTTTTGACGGTTTTTAAGCGTTTTGGCAGGGTTATTGGTGTTTTTTGACGGTTTTTCACTGTTTTTGAGCCGTTTAGCAGGGTTATTGGTGTTTTTTGACGGTTTTTCACTGTTTTTAAGCTATCCAACAGTGAAAAATTAGCTTTGATGTTTCCGGGGGAACCCTATAAAGACACGGGTTCAAATTGTTTGTTTGTTTCTATGGAAAGTGTCAATCCCGATGAATGCCCACAATCATTACTACCGTAACTCTTTTTTCGGTCTTACACGCATGATAAATATTTGAAAATTGATAGTTTTACCCAATATTTATGCCACCCATCCAAAAAAGCAATCGTATTTTTCGCGAAGTATGAACTATATTTCGCGCCAATATTAATGCCTTTCATAAAATATGTTCGCCTATTACTTTTCTGACAGATAAAGTTTCTTGAAATATATTTTCCCATCTTGCCACAATATCGCTTTTAAAATTTTGAAACGTTTTCTCAATTTAAGGTTAAATATTCACGCAAAAGAGGAGACAAATAAAATTATTGAAAAACGGTATTAGTAGACTTGCGGCAAGAGCTCAAGTCAAATAGATAATATATTATTTTATACACTCCAGATTATTAGATGTTTTTGTAAACTTGATATACGCCGTTATTCTTCATTCCATGCATGTAGTATATTTTTTTAATATTATTTTGGCAATGTACTCCTTGTTGAAAATTTGCGATGCGCATATTTTACATTCGTGACATGTACCGCAAAATAGTGCAAGTTTCTGTAGTATAATTTGTATTGTTGTTCTGTCAGTTTGGTAAAATAGGTTCTGTGCAAGTAGCGAGACTTACATCAGGAATTTATAATAAGATGTGTATCTTTTTGTTTAATATTTTGGTCTAATTGGGTGTCGATTTATCGAGTGAAATTGGATAACTTCAACCTCAACTTCGTATATGCTGACCATACCGCCGAGCCGAGTTATCCGAGAAACATCTGCAAATAATTTATTTTTCAGAAGAATGTTCATTCGTTTTGCCGCTGCGAAAGTTTGGTCCGAATTATTGAGCATCGATTTTTTTATTCAGCTGTTTAACGATCGCAGGTTTAAATCACTTAGTTGGGATCATACAGCGATAGAACTCTGAACACAAAATGGCTGGTGTGACGTCACACGAGCGCTTATAACGTTACCAATAAGTGTGTTTCCATGGACAATATTACTAGGACGGACTAGGGCGCAGTCGGGCGCGTGTACTCGGGCGGACTAGGACACAAAACCGCGACCTGTTTCCATGCAATCAAGAATTTAAAGTCGAGGTGCATTATGGGTAAAATAAGTACACGCTCGGATGATCTTGAAATGTGTCATCTTCGTTCGGCCTGAGTGATCTCCGCTGTAAATATTTTGGTTGCGTTGGGATTTCCCCAATTCATATGAATCTGTTACCCGTGTTTGTCCTTAGATTTCTCTCTCGATATTATTTTGAATACCGGTATGGACAGAGTGAAGAATTTATTAGCGTTTTTTTTCGCGGTACAGGCGCTGGTCTTATGGTGGCACACAAGAAGAATTAGGCGGTCCAGGACGTTGCTGGCGTTGACTCAATGGGGAACGGAAAGAATTCCAAGAAAAATATGGATGGAGTACCGGTACCGGTAATTCCTTTATTCTATATACGGGCATGTACAAAACAAACTACGGTAACTTATTAAATCATAATAGCACCGTGGGTAACATATTAGCCTATATCGAGCATAAATTTAGTGTGTTCGTACGGTAACAGCAGTACCATATGAGCTAAACTTTTGACAATATGCTTTTCAGGCCAGATGATTGGTGGCTAAATGCGATGAAAAATTACAGTGAACAACAATGGTTATCGAATTTTAGAATACGAAAAGAAACATTTTCTATGTTGACAACATTATTACGTAGCGAATTAGAGCCGGGTAAAAGATTTATTTAATGATCTACCTAACATTGAAGACATAATTTACAGTTGCATAAAGTTTCAAGGCTCCTTCATTATGTTTACACATTTGTGCATTCTTTTTATGTAGACGAAAGGTGTGTTCGTACGCCACTATCGCTACACAAACGAATTGCAATTGCAGTATACTAATTGGGATCAACCGCTGAATTTAGGACCACAGGGAACATGTTTGGGGTACATCGAACATCTGTTCACAGGTATTTGCACAGGTATGTATATTTCACCAATAGTTGAGCATGTTTCACTTTCATGGTTGCTTGTATTCTCATTTATCCATATCTGAGTAGATTTTGTGAATGCCTCATCAAGCATCGAAAGAAATTCATTTTTCTACCAACCGCTGCTGAAGCAAAATCCATCGCAGCAGCCAATCAGCAACTAACTGGGTTTCCACAATGTTTCGGGGCTATAGATGGGAGCCACATTCACATTAAACCATCAAGATCTGGGTTAAGAGATTATGTGAATCGAAAAATGTACCCATCTATAGTCCTACAGGCTGTAGCTGACAATCACTACAGGTTAGTACATTTTTTAAGTTTTTGCTAGTGTACAATTGACTTATTTTATTACATTATGGTTTTTGTTATGTGTTATATGGGCAAATTATGGGCTTATTTTATTACATTATGGTTTTTTGTTATGTGTTATATGGGCAAAATGGGCAAATTATAAAAATGCGACTACACCACAGTTTTTGTGTTGGCACTAAGACTTTTGTTTGTTCAAGTCAATCACACTTTATGTCTTGTCATGTTTTATGTCATTGTCCATTTACTGTCTTCTGTTGTATGTAAAATCAATGTCGTATTTTTTGTTCATGTCTGTGCAATAAAAGATAGAATTTTGATATCATTCTGTAGTGTTATTTGTTAGTGTTAAATATCAGATTCAGAGACATCAGTATCAAGATGCCAGGCAGCGTTCACGATGCTACAGTCTTGAGAGCTTCTGGACTATACAGGAACTCTGAGATGCTCCCTTCGGTAAGACACCTTGAGTATTCCAGACTCTAGAATTATGTTGATTCCTACTAAATATTGTATTCTGGTGGCGCAGGGTGAGATCACCATTAATGGATCTCCAGTGCCCTTATGCATCGTTGGTGATAGCGCGTACCCCTCTTTACCATGGCTGTTACGCCCATACACTGGGTCTTCTCTCACGCCCAGGCAAGAGAGATATAATGAGCACCATAGTAAGGTAAACAGGCACTTTTATGTGTTCAAACACACACATGTTATAATCAAATAAGCATGAGCTATTTCTGCAGGTACGTGTAACAGTGGAAAACTGTTTTGGCCGGCTGAAAGCCAGGTGGCGGATTCTTCGGCGGCTAGATGTTAGAGTCGCTGAGGCACCGAAGATCATTGCAGCATGTTGTATAATGCACAATATTTGCGAAACCGAACAAGCCCCAGTGCCAAGGAATCCCTTGAATGAAGCGCCACAACCTCCAACTATTGGCATCCGAGATGAAGGGGCTAAAAATAACGCCCAGGGGGTCATTGCCGACTACCTTTTTGAACTGTATGGGCGTGTGTGACTAATTTGTTATTTTACTTATTTTTCAATTTCTGTTCAATTTTGCCTTGTTATAGTTGAATAAATAATTCATAATTATTACAGTTTCTCTAATATTTTATTTGTTAAATTCTCCAAAGCTGATGCAAATGCAAGTCTATCTTTTTCACATTCTTCCCGAAATACTCTCAAGAGAGCTTCAGTTCTGGAATCTGAAAGTTTTAAAATAGAACATCAGTAACAGCAATGATGTGCCACCATCCAGTAATTCTTACAGTATATATCTAGGTTCCATTAACCATAATTTTCTCTGCTACCCTGTCTTCTCCTGCCTCGCTGGTTTGAAGTTGGTGGAGCATGGCTGACACTTTCATCAACTGAAGATAAAGCATATTACAATAATTTATAAATACATTGCCTCAAACCGTAATTCGGTTTGGAGATGCTAATCATAAACATAAAAAATTAAAAATGACTCTTCGACAAACCTTGCGGCAGTTCCTGTTGCAACTCACCCTCCGACTCTTCTTGCAGGAGACTGCTATCTAAATTGTCAACTAAAAATAATGTATTAAAGTTAAAAAAGAGTTTGATGATGCCTTCCACCAATTTCATTGCATAATATCCTGTACTGACCCTCTATTTCAGCCACAAACTGAGTGACGGTTGCGTCGAAACTATGGCCTTGCACGATTGACGGCTCACCTTGCACGATTGACGGCTCACTGGTATTGACACCAATCATGGCGGCCAAAGCCTGAAAATATAAATAAATGATTATTCAAATATCAATCACGGCGATAAAAAAATTGAGTAGAAGCAAATAATAAAACAGTGTAAAACATGAAAATCATAAAATTACAAAACTTGCTAGCTTCAAAATTATTTAACCACTCACCTGCACTCTTGGTCTGGAGCCAAGAAGCTCATGCATGGCCCTAAAATATGGCCAATTCAACGCAGACATTCAACTTCAGATTGTGACGTTTTTGTTCTAATATGTTTATATTTTGCCTTTAACCGCTTCCACTTGTTCTTCACAGTAACACTATTCAAGCAACATGAAAAAATCTTCACTTATTTTTGTAGCGAGTGTGGAAAATTCACTCCCAATATAAACCAGGCTAACATTTTTATATTTCGTGGCAAACGTACACGTCCATATCGCGATATCCCTTCTCCACTAGCATTCTCGCCACCTCCTTCATCACAACAACATTTCTAACCGCAGTGCTGTCGCTTTTCTCAACCAGCTTAACCTGCTTAGCAGCATCGATCAAGTCGAATGTCGCTTCTGGTGACCAACTGAACATTCTAAATAAAAATCAATTCCCTTTCCTCAATATGACAACTATCATACCATCTAACTTTGCCCTGCCAATCTGTACACAACTGGTTTAATGAGGAAGCAATTTTTCCTTATTGCAAAATGTATATATTTGACACACAAAACATGAAAAAATAAACTAGACATGGAAGCACAATAACACAGAAACATGATTGAATGCGCAACAACAAAATACATATATACATGGGAAAAATAAATTAGACAGACATAGGGATAAACTGAACACATACAACAGTCAGTTAACAAAAACATTTACAAGTTCGACGGGGAGGACAATAAAACAGAAATATGCAAAACAAAATAATAACATATTAACAGTGGCTTTTTACAAATAAAGATACACAAAATAGTTGACAAAATCTATATAAACTATGCACAGACAAATATAAAAACAAAATCCAATCAGAAAGCAAAACTGACATAGGGATAAACTGAACACATACAACAGTCAGTTAACAAACACATTTACAAGTTTGACTTGAGAACAATAAAACAGAAATATGCAAAACAAAATAATAACATATTAACAGTGGCTTTTTACAAACAAAGACACACAAAATAGTTGACAAATCTATATAAAATATGCACAGTCAAATATAAAAACAAAATCCATTTAGAAAGCAAAACTCAAATCAAAACAAGATAGCTGTGGCAAAAATTTTCATTTGATAGGCTATACCAGCTACGGTATAAGTATAACTTTATTTCGACTCCATAATCAGCAGTAGACGATAAAATAATAGATAAAAACAAAAAAAAGAAAGAATCGGGAGAGCAAACAAAACCTAGGTAAGTTTTGAAGCGTACAAATTTTAGATGGAAAGGTATCGATAAAAAAAAGTAGTACGTGTTCGCTCACCCAAAAGTATATAAAAAAAGCACACACACTCATACAATAATCAAGACATGGTAAGGTTGGAAGTTGAAAAAGCGAGACTTGAAATCAAATAAATTACTCAGTAAAAAGAAAAATATACAAACAAATAAAAAAAATGAATAATGGTTATAGCCTAGTAAGCTACCGGTATGTCAGTATGTATAAATTTTGTTCACTCACTTGTATTTGTCTAGTATTAAATCTGCCAATGTTTTGGACGAAAAATTGTAGATACTGTTGGTGTCCGTATATCAAGATATCCTACTAACCCAACAGTTGTTGAAGCAATCACAGCATTCACGAAAATTAAATAAGTTAATGGTCCAATAGGTTGTCCATACGGCATATGTGATACAAAATAAAAAGAATACAGGCTTGAGAAGTAAGCATTAGTCTACATAAAAAGTTATCGAGAGATACGGTACCGGTACCGTTGAATGTTTAGTCTGCTACCGTACCGTTTACACTAATTCTTCATCTGCCATCGTGAGTTTGAAGGTTGATTGAGGTACGGTACCGGTACCGCATCTTGCAATGCCATTACTTACAACTGACAAGTTTAAAACCCATGTGGATCCCCCACGAAGAAAAGCCGCAAAAATGTCATCTGCGAGAAACATCGAAAGTCGCTATAACGGAAAATAACGTATAAGCGTCTTGAATACTAGGACCAAAGCGTATATATAATCAATGACATTAAACAACATGATGCGCAACTCCGGCATTTTTGGCCGAAGATCGTATTCGATAGCACGCTCCAATGCACATACTTGACGAGACGAAACCGAGCGGATGTGTGTTGCTTTCAAGGCATAGCACGAAGCTTTCAACTATTCGTCCAACCTCAATTTCCTATTATTTATTCACAGGACAACTGTAGCAGAAGGGGAGATATCAGAAGTCTGGCGACATATCAGTGACAGTATGATTCCAAGAAATACAATCAGAATACTCCATAAATGTTTGCAATAGAAGAACAACCTATGGAGACATGCAAAGACATTTGACCCTTCGGTAGAGTTGTGTATGGCCCCTACATCCTGCAGGGCTTGAGGAAAATAACTAAAAATTCCAAAGCGTAAGATTGCATAAGCGGTCTTATTCGTAAAAAGGCACAAAACATGCCAGACATACTTAAAACAGCTTTGGAAAATGAGGATTATGGGTCCCTCACTACACCTGTGTTATATTTGATTCATCAACTTTTGGTAGTAGGCCTACTAAAGAAGAAATTCAGGAAAGGGTATAATCATGATTTATGATAAAATACTGTTTTATATTTAGGACAACTTCAATCTAGACCAGGGATATCAAACTCGCGGCCCTGGAGAACTTCCAGTGCGGCCCTCAAACGCTTAACAATAATCGTAATTAGGCTTCCCGCTGCTTGTCAGCAGGGAACCTATTGTATTCCTGTGTTTTATTATTATTATTTATTTATTATTATTATTTATTTTTATTATTTTTTTTCCAAATTGGTCCTACAGACTTGAAATTCACCTCAAATGTGCAGAAGTTCTCAGCTAACAATAAAATGCAAATTTTATGCATGACTGACCACGCTTTCACGCTCCAGTGAGCAAAACGCGTCTTCAGTTTTTTTGCGATATCTCAAAATTGATACATGCTATTGGGTTGAAATTCATAACAATGATTAATGGACAGGTTCCGGATACGATATGTCAAGGATACGAATGAGTGACCTCGGTGATACGCTCCAGTGAGCAAGATAGGATTTTACATTTTCATCTTCTTCTCGAGAACGGCACTACTTAGAGACTTGAAATTTAAATCACATGCAGATAATAAGTTCCCGTCATAAATTGCAAATTTTATGCATGACTGACCACGCTTTCACACTCCGGTGAGCAAAACGCGTCTTCAGTTTTTTTTTACGCGGGAAGCCTGTTAAAGCTGCACGCAGCTCTAGTTGTATTTTGGAGTTTTGTTTTATCTAAGTGTAATAGATTTTTCAACCTTTTTAAAGTGAAATTGAATATTCACACAGAAAGCAATTTACTGAAAGTAGTTTTGGAAAATTAATGTTTTTGTTCACATTTTGACCCAATTAAGAATACACATCAAGCTAGCAAAAGAATACTTGAATAAAACACTTGAGTGAATAAATTAAACGCAAAGTACATGAAGAAGGTGGCATTTTCGAAGAAAATGGGAGTTGCAATATTTCTGCATTTCACAAAATTTTGAAGCACATTGTTCCATCTGTCATATTTTCATCAGTACAATAAAAAAACACAATAAGCTCAGCAGTCAATATGACAATTTCGAAGACCAACTTCGAACAGAAAATTACCATGTGTTTGTATATTAATATAAATATACAACGAATTAGTTACTAAAAATTAATATCAATAATAATTCAAGCAATCCTATGCCATGCAATGTGGCGCGAAATGTCGTGTCGAAAATATCTGTCATTTGTTTTTTTACTGATCTATTCATGAAATGATAAAAGAAACTTTTTTGCATTACTGGAATTAATTAAACATTCGCAAAGATCCAGATTAACCCATGATCATGTGACCTCGTTAGTTAGAGTTGGTACTATAAAATCATTTCAGCCTTGCCTTAGTATGCTGGTGACACAAAAAAGATGCCAAACGTCAGGACAAATGTAATTAAAAAAACATTGAGTTTATACTGTAGTATTTTTGTTAATTTCAAGTCCATGTATTTAGATTAAGTCATTTTTAGTGTATGTATTATTCTTTCCTTATCCAAAGCTTGTTCAAAAATGATTTTGATGGTTGTATATAGAATTTTATGATTTTTTGTAATAAATACAGTAACTTGCAATAATAGTGGAATGCAAATATCAATATGTAATTGCATTTGAAATTAAAGAAAATAATAAAACTTAATCCAACTGTTTAGTTGCATCACAATATATGTCACAAACTAAAACTATCTGAAAAATATCTTTCAAGTATAGATTATCAAAAAGTGTTTTTGGCCCTTTTTACAATTTCCAAAATGCAATGCGGCTCTCAAAAACCCTTGAGTTTGACACCACTGATCTATTCTAGACGATTCAAGCATTGCTTTGGGAAATAATATCACTGCAATTAAATTGAAAAAAATCTCGCTATATTGAATACAAAACCGTTGCTATCATAAAGGTAAACCAATTCAGCCACTCGGAATATATTGGCCTTCACAAAGCAATGGAGGCAGAATTGAGAGTTCATGAGCTATGAACTTTTGTTCTTTTCTTTGTCTTGAACTTTCCATACTCCACAGCCTCTATTAATTTTTTTTTAATTTTAATTACCATGTGATGGTCATACATACTGTATCTTTGTATTTTCTGTCATGATGTATTATCTCAATGTGTCAAACTTTTAATTAGTGTGTATATTTTGCTTGCAGATGACATGAATGTATTGTCTTGCTTATTACCTCAGCTTGGAGTATTGACAAGAAAAAAGTGCCCGTAAATTACGTAAAAAATGTTTAACTCTTTGATATAATCAGAATTCACATTTAATAGGAATTATAAACAGCCAACAATCAATGAGAATTATATGCAAAATTCCTCAGATTGAATTTGTCTTCTAAAATCGGAAGAAGGCAAAACATATAGGTAGTTTCCATTCACACAAGTCTTTCAAGAAGACTTGCTCGAGACAAACTAAATGAGCATCGTCAGGTGATTGGTAAGGCTACAAGTTGAATCAGCCCTGCAATCTCCTGCATAGAAGATAATATTAATTAGCGGGCTATGAGCTAAATTCCTAAATTTAGACACAAACCTATCTACGAGGCATTATGTACCAGTAATGTTACCTACGATTAACTGAATATGTAATATGTCTAATAAATCCACCTACTAAAACAAGTTCGATAGGTGCAAACTTTGTGTTATGGAATTGTATCACAGCACCTTTAAGAGAAGTAAAAACAGTTTTTCTGTTTTGTATGACAAAACCTCTTTAAATGAAATTTCAATGTTTAAGCGCAAACATTAAAATTACTAACTTTGAACTTTGTCATTATCTGCAAAATGTTTCACACAAATCTTTACGCTATCGCGTTTGTAATATTCTCTGATAAAAAAAAACGTCTATGATGTTCAGAATTACTCTTTACAGCTTGTCTGCCATTCCAGCTTTCCAAATGAGCAAAACTTCTCAGATATGGAGATTATTTTCTTTCGTTACAGGCGCAAAAAGGCAGGTACTACACGTAAAGAAGACGCCGAGTAGCAAAAGCAATCGGAAAACCGTCGCGAAAGGCGACGAGAAATATGTGCATTGGAGCGTATCATGAAATACAATCTTTCGCGTGTAGTCTTATGGAGTGACGTCAGAGTTGCCTATCATGTTGTTTAATGTCATTGATATAATATAGGACTCAGTAGGACGAAAACCCGGTGAAGAAGTAGGACGTACTAGGACGCGCCATGACGTCACATCGTTGACCATATAAGGAATGCGCGTCCTAGTGATATGGTTTATCCTCACTTGGTATGGTGAGCCTTGGATTCACTCCTTTATTTGTCATTGGAATCTCGCTGCCGATGATTGTAACACTCTCATTAGATCGACAACTCTGTGAGTGTACACAAAAAGGTAATGATCATCGTTGTCGTGACACAGGACATAGTACATAAGTTGGGGGAAAATGTGATTTAGGAAGAATAAACGCAGACGTAAAGATGTTTGAGACCTAAATACCACGCCAAGCTGGGGGGGAAACAACGGTGATTTTAGCAAAACGCAATCGCATGGGTTATTGCGGCCATTTTAGTCTTACAAAAATTTCCAACCCCAACTTTTCAATGATCACAATGACAAATATAGTCTAAAAGCTTTAGTGAATTTGAGGAGATTATAAAATACCATTTTTTGTTATTATAAATTACCATTTGTTTCAGTAGCAACTAAACTTCAATTGGCTTAATTTTAGATCACTACACCCCACAATTCTTCATTGTTGTCACAACAAAGTTGGACATGAAATCCTTGAAAAAGATCAAACGCATTATGCAATGAAGGTTTAAAAACCAGTGACTTCCTGCTCCAGCTGCGAACTCAATATAAACACATTAAAGCCATACTTTGCATTGTCAAGCCCGATTGGGAATTCAACGAATTGAAAGCAAATTACAAAAACAAAAAATCTAAAAACTAAAGCAATTGCACCATATAAATAGATTAACACATCATTACAGATCTATTAATAAAGCAAGAATCAATCGCAAAGTATGCATAATAATACAATGTGATATGATCGCACAATACTTTATGCTCACTTGCACAATAAAAAACCAGGAATCCAGCCTATAGTGAAAGAATCAATGTTCTATAAACTTAGGACTAAAAATAATACTTCACATCACTAGAAATATTTAGGCTTCATCATGACAAAGGGGAATCGGTACAAATCAGGCATTCCTTCATGGTGTGGCATGCCAGAAGTCCATCTGTAAGCTGGAATTTGACTTTCACCACCTCTAGTTGGCCCACTGATAGCATACGATGTAAAATTTTTAGCAAAAAAGTAATCTGTGACCTTTGTGTCATAGCATCCGCTATTTATTGGATAAGTCTGTAAATCACCACGACAGCAGATAGAATTACATGCATCACCCTCAGAGTAATTATCTAACTTGTAGTTGTTGAAGCGAAGGATTTTCTTCATACTTTCCATATCCACAACTTCATTTTGATCCCTACGAAATATTTTTGCCCTCGGAGCCAGATCATGTGAATTATCTGGGTTGTCTTTGGCAACAGCAGGGTATCCACTTTTATTATAGATAGTTTCATAAAAAGGAACATTGTATGAAGCCCAGTACCCTTCACGTAAAATATTAGTTTGATCGTAAGATTCAACAAGTCCTGGAATTTGTTCCACTACATAAAGTGCACCATCATCAAACCCAACGTTTACAGTAAATTTACTCAAGTCAATGATCATATATTGGTTGTTATATGTGCCAGAATTGTACATTTTTAAGATCTCACCCCATTCTTTACCATTTGTTGCCAAGAAGTTAGCTGCTCTAACACGCTGCCATGCTAATAATGACTCGGGAAAAACCAGATCATAAAGGCTTGTATTATAAATGTTGTTCGTAGTTTGAAGCATTACCATACCATTGCCAAGAATATAAAAATCATCCAAAGAATTGAGGAAGCCAGGGTAGCTGGAAAAAGACATTTTTGTATTTTTAATATCTTTGCCATAAACCTGAAAGTCATAGTTTTTATATATTCTAAGCATGGCACTGTAAACGAACCAACTGCTGTGCCCCATAAACAGATTTTCATATCCTGCGGTAACTTTTATAAGAGCGGAACAATGTCCATTTTGTTGTGCAAACCTTCTCAGTCGCTCTTTTGATAAATTTTCAAAGTAACGATCTGGAGGCCGATTTAAAACATGTAGCAAATCAATCATATCTCCTACAGCACTCAAAATTTGCATGTCACACATGTTCAAATCATCTGTGCTTGTAACCTTATATCCCCATAACAGACCCTCAATTTGACTTTGAATATAGCCAATAAAATTCCAAAAGACATCATCCTTGGCAGCAACTTTCTCTTTTACCCATTTTTCTTGTTTGGTGAAGAAATCACATGTTCGATTATAAGTATCTGCTGGTCTGTTGTCAAATAAGAATCCTTTTAAGTTATCATAATGCTGGTGAATACGTTTTGATGTAAAAGCACCTTCCAACATTCCAGCAGCAAACATAATTTCCTCAGGCTTGTATTTTTTACTATGGGTGACTGCTGTGATATCGAGAACACTCCAACCAGTTTGGTCAATTGAATCATTAAAACTTCCATATGCAAGTGCATCATCTAATATTCCTTCTTTGTATAAAAATTTGCCATCATTAAAAACAATACTTCCTTCTTGCACATCACAAAAAACTTGTAAAACCAGCAATGAAAAAAATAACAGCAATAAAAATTTCATAATTTAAAAAACCTGAAAATATGTAAGTTTCCAAGTTAATTACAGTATTAAAATATTATTTTGAGCACTAAAAGAAATACAAACTTCCAATCAGGAATTCATAAGCAGATGAGCAAACACAGAAATAATTGAAAACGGGCATAGCCTAGGCCCTAGGCCTACTGTAATTTCACTGTGAAAAATTGCAGCCACTGTCAGACCGTGAAAATGTGAACGAATGCAGGAAAGGGTAAAACTAGAGACTTAAACATAGTGAAGTCCATTGTTCCAATTGTTTTTTCGTCCTATAGGATGCTCATTCATCTTTTCATAATATAATTCAATTGTTCAATACTCCAATTCAGTCACAGAAGACCAGGTCTGGATTTCATGGTCTTTTCGAACGAAAAATCGGGCGTGTAATCAGAAATTCATGCGTGCAAATCTGAATTCACGGCGTGCAAAACGACTGTGCCCGCATGCAACTGATTCTGACTTCAGATACATTTGGTACATTGGATAAAAATACGTTGAATCGAAGCAAAAATGGATACCTGACCTTACCTCCACAAACTATATTTCGTCATTAATTGTAATAAGTGTTTTTGCGACTTTAGATACCAGTAACCAGGGCTGCCACTTTTGTCTGACTAAAAACATCTAGATTGAAAAATAAAACATCTAGAAAATACATCTAGATATAAAGTCATTGAATTTAAAGTAAATTAACGAAATTATTGAAAATTAGCGAAACAATAGAGAGCATACAAAATTTATTATATTACATAGTAGATGTCGAAAAAGATGACATCTGTTGATGTTGTTGCTTCAGGAGGATTTTTATAAGTTTCTGCTGTAACTATTTTTTTGACAACCGAATCAGGCAACTTATAAGAAAAGCAACACTGTTTGTGTCGAATCAGGATAAATTTAATAACCCGTATTGCATTCAGTAAATCTGACTTCATGCTGTTTCTCAATTTATTTTTGGCATAGTTCATAGCACTGAAAATTCTTTCAACGTCAGCATTTGAATGGGGTAGTGTCAATGCATGCTTAGCACATTCAAAAAGTTCTGAGAATGGATTCTCTCCAGAAGCATTTTTGAAACCCTCGACTTCAGCCCAAAACTTTGCTGTTTCCGTGTTATTCTCCCATTTCACAAGATTAATATTTCGTAGCTGACTTTCTGCCCTGCCCATAACGTTTTTGGGTAAAGCTAAATATTCCATGACTGCACACTGCACAGTATTTTCCTAAATCTTTTACTGGCTGAAGTATGTTACTGACTGAAAATAATGGAACGTTTTTTAAAACAGTCAAGTTCTCTGTTTTAGCTGTTTGTAAAGGGAGATCAGAAAACTCTGGCACCTATGCTTCATATTGCTCTCCTCGGTTTGTGATAAGAGTCTTTTCTGTTTCATATCTGATATTTTTGACTCAAATTGGTAACCTAAATAAGCCCTGGAATCCAAATAATCTTCGATTGTACATGTGAGTGGATCTGCTTTACAAGTAGGCGGGACTAATTTAGTAAAAATAGTCCTGAACAGCATGAGCAAGTCCTGCAATAATTTCATTTTATCTACATTTTTAGATTCAAATAATACATTTGTTCTTTGTACTTCCGTTAATATTGGCTGCAAAAAAAGGAACAGAGCTATTATTTTTTCATCACAATACATTTGAAAGAGCAATTCAGCAGTATAGCATTTTTCGGTTTGTCTTATAATCTCAAAATGTGTTTTTAATTCGATCCATTGAAAAACAATTCTATCTACAGTTGGCTGGATGGACAGCCACCTGGTTTTGCAGTCAGATGGTATTTTTAATGGATGTAGCCATTCATTGATTAAATCATAAAGTTGGTTGTACTGTGATTGTCTTAGTGATGATTTTGCAAACCAATTATGAGTTTCAGCAATCAAAAACTCTAAATTCCTTGGAAGACACTCAGCAGAAGCATAGGACATTGCAAGCTGTATGGAGTGACATACACATCTCATCAAAATTAAATGTGGATACTCCTGTTTGAGCTTGGCATACACACCATTATTGATTCCGACCATTACGCTGGCATTGTCAGTGCCTATTGCTATGCAATTACTGATGTTAACCTTTTTATCTATCAACAATTTTTTTAATGCTGTCCCTATGCTCTCTGCATCACACTTTTCCAACTCAGCAATTCCGAGGTAAGTTGATTCTACTTTATGAGATTTGTGGCTGTAGTATATAATCGATACTCCAAGTAGCCTCTCAACTGAAATATCATTACTTTCATCCAACAATAAACTGAACTTATTGCTACCAATGTCATTAGACAACTCTTCTTCAAAATGAGGGCATATTACATTTTTGATGATGTTTGTGCACTTAGTTCGATGCAACTTTACATTGTCAATAGTTTTAGAATTGGATATGTTGTTCTGTAACATATCAACCAGGTGATCACAGTTAGAAATTTCACTGTGGCAACTCAAATACATTTCAATTGATCCTTCCAAACCATGACTGTCATTAATCTTTTCTTTTATCATTAAAGACGTTAATGGAGTAGCTTTGAATGGCAAAGATTTTTTATGCTTTTTAGTTAGTGCATGAGATTTCAAATCTTGATATTTCGCATTCAATTCGCACCTGCAGAACTTACAAAACGCCTTGTTATCATCATCTGAAGGGGCAATCCATTCACCAAAGGCTGAATCCTTAAGCCACTCTTTTCTAAATTTTTGCTGGTACCGGTACCGGTACTGTTTGAACTTTGGCATGACGTTGAAAGGAAGACAAATTCAATAACACAAATAGTCTTAAATAACTTTATAAATGTAAAATTCTGGAGTAAGCAAGTTAAAGTACCGTACACAAATTATTCTCACTCCTTGTCAACAATACCTCTACAATCTGACAATACTACCGTTAGCACTGACTCATCGGATCAACAGTCGTCCTGCTGTCCTGTCTATTTAATTCAAACGTCCAATTCGTTATTTAAATAAATCAATTACATATAGTGCCGGTAGAGGAATACTATACACAGATATATACGAGTTTTATCAATCTTACATCAAAGTACCGGTACCTTCTGAATAATTGAATAATATTCATTCACCCATTACAGTATTATACACATCACCTCATTTATTTCCCATTGGATAATATTTGGAACGTAGAAAAAAAAATATCTAGATTTTATAGCTAACATCTAGACGCCAAATTTTACATCTAGATCTTGAAAAAAACATCTAGATCTAGATATAAAATATCTAGGATGGCAGCCCTACCGGTAACGGCATCAGAGCAAAATGAACATTTGATCTTTGACCCCAAACATTATTTTTTATTTTGTCATAACATTTTTGAAATTGTTTTTGCGTAAAATTGTTGGATTAAGAATACGCTAAATCAGAGCCGTAACATGGGAGGAACAGCGTTAAAAATAACACTTTCACGTTGCGCCACCTATCAGATATTAATTAAACACTCACGTTCTCAATTCTCTCGTGTCAACTTAAAAATTATTTAATATAATTATTAATATTATCCAGTTATCAGCAATAACAGAATTAGTGAGAAAAATCGATAATCTTATCTATCTTTCATGTTAACAAGCTCGAAATTTCTATTGTAACTATGCAGTAAAGTAATATATATTTTAATTTGTTTGACACTAAAATAAGTGACGAAATACTGTACTTAGCACGCTTGTGCATGACTGTTGCCGTAGTATTTATAGCAGTGGTTCTTAAAGTATGGGTCGCGACCCAAACATGGGTCGCGGAAGGTTTAAAAATAGGTCGCGACAAGGTCGTCAATGCAAGGGCAATCTAAGAGAAGGACGAATTTTCAGCTTTCCCAATGTTTCAATTTAGCTTCTAAACTCTGGTATTTAAAAATAATGGAATATAAAATTTCATTCACGGAAAGAACTGTCTTGAGCTCATTGTTACATCACAATTCTGATATGCCATGTGTATTATTTTTATGGTATCGGTAACCATGCACGTCACTTGTCGTTGTGTTGACCGCGTGGAATGTCGTCTTAGTGGATTAAAATAACCAAAAATGGGTGTCTTTTTGGTAATGTAAATTTTAATAGACGACGCAATGTAAAAGCTCGCTTCTCGACATTAGATTATTCAATATCTAGAGAATATGTGACTTCATCTCGAGGCACCATTTACCGCGAACGAAGCAGTGTGTGCACATTTGATGAGTAAAAAGTTGTATATTGCGAGAGATACCGAAGGCCAGCTAGGATGTCGTGTTTGCGACGGACAGCGGACGCCTTTTCTGCTACAATTCGCGACAAGGCACTTATGCGAGCGAGGATATTTGGCACTGACGGTTATCAAAACTAAGCTCGCAATCGCCTCGATACCCGTGACAACTTGCGTATTGCGTTAAGTAAAATAGAGCTGTGTATTGAAGATATAATGAAAAGGGAATTTCAGTTTCATCAATCTCACTGAGTCAATGGACTGTTTCTAATAAATAGTTGTCTGTATTTGAGTCAAACTGTACTAACATTAAAAACACATTTTGCGTTATTTAGGATTGGGTCGCGAGTATTCATAAAACTCAGATTTGGGTTGCGCTCGAAAAAGTTTAAGAACCACTGATTTATAGCGATGAAGGTTCAAGTGCTCCTACTGATTCCAGTACTATATTAACACAGCTTCTGGCCTCTAAAGTTGAAGTAGTACGGGACTGGCGCTGAGCTCGCCGTGGCCGAAGATTTCTTTGCGGCAGAAAAGCAGCATAAGTACCATTTCAACTATTCGCATCAGTTATACAAAGCAGATTTACGATACTTGTGATTACAACTTCTAGTTTTTATACCTTGATCAATAAAGTAGCAAGGACAATATAGCAAGCTAGTTCTTTAATTTTATCGGTATGTACGGAAATTTAATGTATTTTGAATATATATAGTTTGTGGATGTCGTTGAAGTTACTTTCCGGTGCTTTGAATTATAATGATGTCGATACAAAATTACTAACAATAGTAACCGATGACGAAAAAGCTATACGCAAGTCCATGTCTGCGAACTTCCCCGATACAATCTAATATAATCTCGACATTTGATGAATAATGTCTAAGAATTCATGAGGAATAAAGTCGGACTAAATATGAGTAAAGAAAACCTATTGAAGAAATGATTTTTGGACACGTAGGTATAATAACAACGGAAGATGAAGAATCATTCACAAAAAAGGCCCTGGCATATAAAAACGCGTCATTGAGGGATTAGTTGGTGAGACGGGTTTTACCACTGATATGGCTGGGGATTTTTCGTGTAGCAATGAATAGGCCGCACACCGGACAAATAACAACACTGAAAGCCTGAACCACGTACTAAAGCACATGATTGACTGGTAGACTACCAACATTGATCTTCTTATCAAGCCGTTAATTGCTCACACCAAAGCATAATATAAAGATGTGGAGCGTTGACTTATTGCAACAGGCAATTACAGTCTGGCAACGGAGTTGTGCCATTTTTTTATTGCTCCCGATGAATATTTTGGAAAATTAGAAGAAGAAGAAGAAGAAGAAGAGTTAAACAGGCTAAAAAGATATTTGACATTCTCTCCAATTAATCAACGCAAAACGTTGCTGTTAACGAATGGAGTGTTAACGATCATGTCAACTTCATCCAGTGGCAAGAAAACATGTCAAATAAAACGACCTCGATCTGAAAAAAAAAACGGACCGTAAAGCAACTCAAATAAAACATACAAAGCTAAATTTTATGTGTTCTTGTAGTTTATTTCTGGTAGTTTATATTCACTTGCTTCGATCCAACGTATTTTTATCCAATAATTTTACGCGGATGTACTGAACAGTATCTGAAGTCAGGAAATCAAAGTCAGTTGCATGCGGCACAGTCGTTTTGCACGCCGTGATCTATAATTGCACGCCGGGAATTCTGATTTGCACGCGGGAATTTCTGATTGCAAGCCCGATTTCTCGTTCAAAAAGGCAATGAAATTCAGACCGGATAATCGCTTTGAATTTTGATCCGGTAAAAAATGGCATGGAATACGGCTACCGGTTATATATTCCACTGCTGCCTCTAAATTCGGTAGTGTGGAACAGGGGTCCGCAACTACGGGTTCGCGACCCAAATTTGGCCAATCAGCATAAGTGCAAAATTGAAGTAGCAATAAACGTTTCAGAAGCGCTCAGATACTTTTGCCATAAAGACAGTCTTTTGTGGTTGTGAATATTATCTCGTTTTAGCGGTTTTCGCGTGTTGTTTGTTAGTTTTTAGTTGTGTTTTGGTAAATATAAGTCCTAATTAAATAACTCAATAATCATTTTGCTCTTTCGGAGTTTTATTTTAAATGCAGTTATCAAAAATTAATCTAGAAATAGCTGTGATAGACTAGGCCAAACTTTTCTATGGGCACATGTAGATGATAGTTTGAAACATATAAACCGGTTTATAGGCGCGAACTCGCAAAACCATTATTGAAATAAGAACCAATAATTTTGCAATGGTAGAGTATAAAGCGGAAGAATTTTGTCGGGATCAAAAATCGGGGAAACATTCATTACGTAGATGTTTGCATTGTTAATTGGTATTATCCTTCTACGTAGGTAGACAATTGTATTGTTTCGTAGCAATGTGAGGTTAGCAGTAGTCGTGTAGAATTGCTTGATAAAGACAGATGGTGAGATTTGTCCATTCTAAATTAAATAGTTAGGGTGCTGTTACATTTGTTATTGTAAGATATTCTTGGTTAAATTCAAAATTCAGCGGGATTAAGAATTTCAAAGGTAATTTTAGTTACAAATAATGTTGACAAACTGGTTACTGAAGAATACTCCAAAAAAGTCGCGAGTGGAAGATACAACGGAGAAATTAAGTGAGAACAGAACACCGCATGCACCTTCAGACATCTTTGCGTCTTCAAGCGGTGGGGATCAACGCCCGACAAAAGACTCATCTCCTCGCCCTCATTGGATAGAAATACATCACTCAAGCCATCCTTATACGCGGAAGTACAGCGAAGAATTTGTAAAGCTTGGTTTCACGTGTATTCTTATAAATGATAAGTCACGTCCTCAATGTGTTGTTTGTTCCGGTGTTCTTGTCAACGAGAGCCTGAAAGCAGTGAGATTGAAAGCCATCTTACAGCAAAGCATCCAGAATTCATTGGCAAACCAATGCATTTTTCCGCCGATCAGAAAAAGAATTATCAGGCGAAAAGAAAACAATGACAAAGTATCCCACAATCTTAGGAAAATCTCAAAAGGCAGTGTTGAAATGGCATATTTAATCGCAAAAGATAAAAAAAAAAAAAACACACATCATTGGAGAAACACTAATCAAAACTATTGCAATTAGTCAAATTATGAATGGACACAAGGTAACTAAGGAAATGAAAGAAATACCAATGTCTGTAGATACCATTCGCCGACGTATCAGCGAAATGGGTCAAGATATTAGGTGCCAACTAGGGCTGGGCGTTTCGAAACACTGATATGTCGATCCGGCGCGGTTTCGACCTTCGAAACGGATATTATGACGTCATAGCAAATGCAACCTGAAATTTGTCAAGGTATCATCCAGGGATGTCCAATTCAAATTTGATATCCGAATTTATTCGAATATCGTGACTCTCAAATATTATTTTTAGTGTTTATAAGAATATTAAATATAGCGCAAACGTCCTAGCGCCGCCGTTCACGTTTCGGTTTAAAAATTTTACAATTATTTCATTTCATGTTTTATCGTATTCGAAGACATTCCTTGCGAGGCGCAATAAATTACTGCCGACATAGAAGGATTTAAGTCAGCGCCGACTTGAAGTACTTATAACACGTCGAGGAAGTTTTTATTTGAAAATATTTTACAACTATTATGGTATATTTCAACATAGTCGAGATAGTCTGGGTAACCGCGCAATAAATCTAAAATCAAATCAAATTTAGCTCAACGTTGTCGATGTCACATTGTCGATAAACAGTCAGAGTCATAACGAAAATTAGCCGTATCAAAAATCCGAGTTAATGTTGATCTTACTGTATAATTTAAACATTCCACCTAGTTGTTCTTTTTTCTGCGCTTGCCAAGATGCACCACAATTCATAAATACTGTAATGTTTAAGTCCATTTCCTTGGAGCAAAGAAAATAACTAATTTCAATCAATAAAAGCCCAATTCCTTTGTTCCCGGAGTTTTTGTATTCGGAATTCGGAAGATTCAAAATATCTTTTTCCAGAATGTATTTGAAATAGTCAGGTATTCGGTTATGGCTCTCCCTGGTATAATTACCACACCGGATCACAAGGATTTGTGGCATCGGATAAAGTAGAAAATGACCCCACTTATTGCATTAGATGAGGGCAGGGCCGCATTGAGACGTTTATAGGCCCCATGCTATGCTGCTTGTGAGCCCCATCTCTAAAAATGACGTAATTCGTATTATCCTGGTGCCATTTAGCCGCTGCTTTGTCATTGAGCAGAAACCTCCGTGGAATTATCATTATCGTTTTATCCTCTCAAATTAGCATCCAGTGCTATCCTTTTGTGGATTTAATTGTGGAAAATAGATGTCATTATACATTAAATTCGATGGGTAATAATGGTATCATATTCTACTGTTTATGACAAACGTGTGTTTCGTTTCGAAGGCAAAATTTCGATTTCGAAACACCAGTGTTTCGAAAATGCCTAGCCCTAGTGCCAACTGATTGATAGAGTCAAAGGAGGAAAATACGCTTTGCAATTGGATGAATCCACGGATACGTCTGGTTTAGCGCAGTTGATTGTGTTCGTTAGGTATATAGGTTACTCATGTGCTTGGCGCTTTCAGGAACATGCACTGGTCAAGACATATTCTCAGCAGTGGCGACGAGACTACAGAATGATGGATTATCATGGGAGAGTGTATTAGCATTTGTACTGATAGGGCCATGGCGGAAAAACAAAGGTTTTTAGCAAGAGTATTACAAATTGCACCTCATATCAATTTTACGCATTGCATTCTTCATAGGGAAAGTCTGGCTAGCAATACATTGGACACACCAGGGGTCCGCAAATACGGGGTCGCGACCTAAATTTGGGTCGCGGAGCTCTCCACGCTGGGTCGCAAAACAATTTAAATTTACCATAAATATAAGCATCGCGTCTGTGTACCGAATTTAGCTAAAACAACTATATAAAACTTTAATTATAATTATGGATTTTTCCCCGAGTTTAGGCTTCCTTATTTACTGCCGTAACATTGGCCAATCAGCATAAGTGCAGAATTTGACAATAAGCGTTTTAAATTTAGGTTGATATTAAATTTAAAAATAAAAGTGATGTTATTCAAGTGACGTATTTCTTACTTTTAGCCTACTGCGATTTTGTAGTTGTCGATTTTGAAAACCCAATCTCACATAAATGTAAAAATGCCTGTAAAAGCTTTTTTTTTGCAATGCCGGGGTATTCAGATAGCAGTATTGCCCAAAAGATTGCCAAAGTAGCTACCCTATAAATCGCAAAGAATCTTTTCAACTAATTATTGTTTGAAATTTCAATCAACTAAAGATGTTATTAGGACATTGTCCGTCTTTTGCGTCACGTTTCTGCGGACCGGTAGTAACCTTTCCGCGGACCGGCGATGGGCCGCGGCCGGTGGTTGCCGACCACTGATTTAGTCATTCGGATTTTAGTTGTGTTTTGGTAAATATAAGTCCTAAACTCGCAAAACCATTCTTGAAAACAGTACAAATAATTTTGCAATGGTAGAGTGTAAAGAGGAAGAATTCAAGAGATCAAAAGTCGGGGAAACATTTGTTACTTAGTTGTTCGCATTGTTATATCCTACTACGTAGACTTCAGGTTTTCAAAGTGCTCCGGAGTACGGAGCCTCAGGACTCCGTTAAGGGCCTCCGCGAGGTATTCGTTTACTTGAAATCTGTCCTCGACCCACTGCCCTTATCAACCTTCCTATTCTCTACCCACTACGCTATCTCCCTATCCTTGACCCACTGCCCTTTCTCCCCAACTTTGGCATCCTCGAACCACCGCTCTATCTCCCTCAACCTTTATCTTCTCGACCTACTGCCCTATCTCCCTCAACCTATCTATCCCTGACCCACTGCCCCATCTTACCTATCCTTGACCTACGGTGCTATACTATTCAGTACCTGACCTAACGGCGATTTATCCACGACCCGATCGCCACACTGAACTTTACTATCTTGCGACCAACCTCCATGGGTTATACTGGTCGTGTATGCCAATGAGATGATTCAATCGTACGTCGACTAAACATGATTGACGGCATTCGTATATGTAGGCTGGAATCTCAAATGGTAAACAATAACCATAATTGGCAGTTTAAAAATGTGTTACTAATTGGGCTACTGATGGTTTCTTGTTTGGAATGACAGTTTCCTAAATTTTAACAAGCCGTTTTATGCCCTTAATAATTGGCCATGTCGCAGGTCTTGTGACAATATGATGCTGATCCGAAATGAGCAATATTGCTCTGGTTCGTATAAAGTATTTTTCATCAACATTTTATAGTAAAAGCGATTGCAAAGATTAGGCCAAAGATTACGTACGAACTGCGTCCTTTGCAACACAACATAAGATAAGCTCAATTTTGGGACTATACGCTGAATTAAAGGGCAGTTGGCAACGCTAGCTACAACAAAACATTTCATGGCTTAAAAATAGTTTGGAAGGTATTACACTCACTGAGCGACTTTTGTTTTTGATTTTTCAGCCTTCTCAGTCACGTAAAAGAAATTTGTATATACAATATACAACAGGATATGACTGAACATTCGTTGAAAAAGACCAAGCGTGCAAATATTTGATTATTTTGCCTTGCACGGAAATACAGGCGACATTGAATAAGTTTCTGAAAAGGAACTCAGACATGTCGATATCGAATGACCTGTTAAAATTTTAAAAACAGTGACTCCAAGCCCGATGCCATCAGTAGCCTAATTAGTAGCACATTTTTAAGCCACTAATTATGGTTATTAGTTACCAATTGAGATTTCAGCCTACATTTACGAATGCCGTCAATCATGTTTTGTCGACGTACGATTGAATCATCTCATTGGCATACTCGACCAGTATAACACATGGAAGTTGGTCGCAAGATGGTAATGTTCATTTTAACGATCGAGTCGTGATTGTAGCGCCTTTAGGTTAGGTACTGAGTGGTATAGCGTCGTGGGTCGAAGATAACTAAGTTGAGGGAGGTCTGACAGTGGGGCGAGGGTGGGAAGTATGAGGCAGATAGATAGTGCAGTGGATTGAGGATCGAAAAGTTGAGGGAGATAGGGCAATGAGTCGAGGATTGAAGAGGATAGGAAGGTTGGGGGGAATAGGGCAGTGGGTGGAGGTTAGGAAGGTTGAGGGAAATAGGGCGGTGGGTCGAGGGTTGGAAGGTTGAGGTAGGTGAAGCAGTTGGCCGAGGCAAGGGAGACAGGGCAGCTGATCGAGAATATGAAAGTGGTGGGAGATAGGGCAGTGGGTCGAGGATTTGAGTCGTTTTGACTGTATAATTTCACTGGCTCTGAAGTCTACCGGAGGTCGGCAAACTTTTGTCGTTCGCGGGCAAAAATTCAAGGTTGCAAGTCATTGGCGGGCCGCACGTATTTTAGAAAGTTAAAAATCAAAGGAATGGCCAATAAATCACATTTTTTCACCCAAAAATTCCAAGCATGGTGCGAAGACTGATCATTTGAATATTTTCAGCGTCATTAAACCATTTGCGCTCAGCAACAACTTTTTTACGTTCTGTTGCCATTTTTCTAATTATAATCAATTATATGCTCATTAAACGAGTGATTGTGAAATTTATACTTGTTAGGTTATAGTATAATTTAGTTTCTCAAAACAAATTTTGTCACGTAAAGAATATATTCGTCAATAAAACTGTTTTGTTAATATAATCCAGTGAAGCGCCGCGGATCGAATCCGGCCCGCGGGCCGTAGTTTGCCGACCCCTGATCTAAATCCTTCAATGAAAATTTGATCATTTCAGTGTGTCGGCCGATATTTGTCCCATCACTGCATCTAGAAATTACTGATACATTTATGCATAGACCGAATACGATATGAAGGTATCAAATATAATTGGCTTCATAACTGCAAACTCTCCCTCAACAACGAAACATTGCGATAATCCTAAGTGCTGAAAGAGCAACTCAAAAATACGATTTCAATCCATTCCTTGCTAGTAGACGGTTTAACAAGTATTTCATGGTTGCCGTAGTATATTAGTCAACTCAAAAGCGAGCAACGATTAACACAATTGAATTGATATGACAAGACATTTTAAATTCTCGCGTCGGCCATGGATTGAGCGATGAGTGTTGCTCGGGAATTTTCTATTCTGAACCCCCTCCCTTTTAGAAAACCATAGCTGCTGCGCCCTTAGTTATAGATAATGTTATATTTGAATCACTACCACATTTCGACACCACCGTCGTCAAATTTTATTAGTGACGTTAATGCTTCTTCACAGATACAAAATTAACCGAGTCAGTTTTTTAAGTGAACGAATAGCTCGCGGAGCCCTGAGGCTCCGTACGGAGCACCTATAGCAGTGGGGATCAACGCCCGACGAAAGACTCATCTTCTCACCCTCATCGGATAGAAATACATCACTCAAACCATACATATAAGCTATTATTCACAATTTTATGTGATAATTTTCATATAATTTTGTGCAAGAAAAACGCTAGTGTCGACAATAGTCTTAAAATCGATAACTAATTACATGTTTACCAAATGCTTAGGTCGCGAGAAGTTAGAAAATGTTTTTTTTGGGTTGCGCTAAAAAGTAGTTGCGGACCCCTGGTTTAGGGCACCAAGCAAAAGAGGGCACCACAGAAATTTTTATAGTAGAATTTTATATAGTTCATCGGTGTTTCTTAAAATATTACGAGTTCACCAGACGACTCAAACTTCAAAATATTTGTTTATTTTTCGTCTTCAAGTATTCTAACCTTTAATATTAAAAATAAACACTGAAACTTATTTTTTAAACACGAAATGGGCCTATGAGTCGTTTTCCTAAAAAAAATTTTCTAGCAATTGGGGTTGGGATTCCGAGATTCAAACCCTTTTTCTAACGTTTTGTGCCTTTATTTTAGTAATAAAAACGCTCCTCTGTTTTAAAGCGTGGGTGATGTGACGTGACAGTAGTGACGAAACGCAGAGCCGACTTAAAGCCGTGCAATTCAGTTTTTTCAGCTAGGTTACGAAATACCAACTTAGACGGACTTGACTGTTATTTGACGATGGCACTAAGCCTGCTCACGCTCCAAGTTTTCAAATTACTCAAATATAACAATTCGTAATAAAATGCGTGTCAAAAGAGAGGTGATGAGGAGGAAACGTAATTCCTTCCCCATAACAACGGTAAACCACAGTGTCTGGTTTGCTTTCAAGTAATATCTGGCACGAAATAATATAATTTGAAGCGGCATTACATACTCAAACGCGAGATGCGGAAAATACGACGGTAATTCCCGAGAATTAATTTTAAAATAACTGAAGGCTTTATATACCTTTTTTTCAAAAACGCCATCCATGCATCATAATAATAGTCTGATTAGAACGATGAACTCTCGTTTTATATTAAATTTAAAGTAGGCTAAGTAACCTTGCGATATTTCGATCACTCTTGGGTTTTTTCCAACTGCGGCCCGCGAGACCTCCTCAAAAGTTTTTGCGGTCCTTCAACTTAGCAACTAGGGTTGGATTATCCGGATCGTGGTTAACCGGTTAACCAAGAGGTATTTTGCTATCTGATATCCGGATATTATTGTAACGGTTAACCGGATAATAGAGCAGTATAAATAATGCATATGCGCACAATCACTTATATCCACACTACTCTGCCTATATTTTAGTCATCCGTGTAATGGAGTGAACTTGGCTATTACATTACAAAACACGCAGAAAAATTTGATCATTGCGCTTTTGCGTTATAGAAGAGCCCGACTTACGTTAAAATAAAAGCATTTCTACTCTAGATATGAAAAAAAGTGGTAAGCTGCACGAGTAAATTCAATTTCTTATTTTTGCGATCTTGCAAATTCATCAAATTTGAGCTATTATTGCAATTCCAATGAGTATAATTTATTTTCTACAATGAATGAATGAATATTAATTAGCTTATAGTTATATATCAACATTTTCGTGAGAAAAGTCGGGTTCAGTCTCGTCGGTATATAACGCTGATAATTGTTTTTTTCGCCCGGAACTGAAATGGCCGCAGTATCTATCGTCGTATCTATCTAACGTTAAGAGAGTAGATCTGAAACACACATTTTTGACTGAAAATAAGGAAGTAAATGCTAACGAAAATACCACGACTCTTGATTTATGAGCCAGTGATAGATAAAACAAAACTCTATTTTAGGCGCTGTTGAATCGCCAAAATTTCGTAATAATCGTATTTACTGAATTTACAACAAGGGTAACTTTTCACGGGATGTTACTTCTTTTCCAATTAAAACTGGCATAATGCCGATGCTAAGTCCCCAAATAATCACGCGACGCGGAAGAAAACGATCGGCGATGATAATAAAATCAGCCTGTGAAATTCGACCGCCTTTATTAGTGACGTTTTCGAAAATTTTAAAAAAAGGGGAGGAAGGGCTGTTATTACATTTATGGTTTTCATGGAACTTTCACAAACAAATTTGTTTGCAAAATGGTCTATAATATTTCAGCAAAGTTTAATTTGACAGACTTTATATCGTGGCATGTTTTTCATTTACTCATTTAGGGTGGTAAGTAAAGTTCTTCAAAAACTGGCGCAGCATTGTTTTGGCTCTGTTAATTTAGTTTAAAAGGTATTCGAATGAAAATAGATTTAAAGTTGTGGCCTAATTCGTACAAACGTGAGAATATTTACAGTGACATGTTAAATAAGTGAATTTTCCAAATTAGAAGAAATTTCTGACCACTTCGGTTTTTTCAAAATCATCAATTTGCTTTGTTTTAAAATTTTTGTTCAAATTACTTATACCTTCCTATACACTTCGCCGAATTTGCCCCCCCTATATTCTATTTTATTTTGGATACTTCTCTTACCGAAATAAAAATGTTCGAAATGCACGATTTTTTGTGTTCATAATTTCATTTATATGTATGCTCTTGTGATATATATTAACAAAGTTTATTTCGTCGAGCAAGAAATCACAAAATATTATAGAACACAAAATACTGTACATGACAATATTAAATTTCATTGCAATCGATAGGAAGGTGCGGATGATCATTGTGAGTCTGCGACACTGAAACTTACGAGTCAAAATGTAAAGAAAAGAGGCTCTAGACACAAAAAGACACTTTTAAAAAAAATTAACAATAAAGTGGAAATAATATAAATCTTTACATATTATTTGAATAGGAGAAAATAACTTAATACATTTATGTGGTTTATTGTTTCTATAATTCAAATTACACATAAGGGGGCGCCAAAGTCTCAAATGCTTAGGGCAGTGGTTCTCAAACTTCTTGGTATTGCGACGCCCTCCGAAAAATATGATCAAGTTGCGACTCCCCGTGAAAACGGCTTGATACTTTTTAATGAAAGACCTTTTTTGCAATGAGTTTCACTTAAATTATGCTTGAAGAGAACTGCCGTGGTGTCAATACTGAATCCTTCGAATCAACGCGTAGACAAGTGCTGAACGTCGCTCAACAACGCTCGATATGCCCATGTAACTAATGACATGCATGGTTCGAGCAGACCCGACCCAGTGTGTGTGATGTCATAATTGGAACAGCATTAAATGGCCCGTGACGTTAGTGAGGTCACATATAGATAACGTTAATCGTTACAATATTTATTATATTGTCATCTCCTGTTCTCAAGTGCGATTCAAACGAGAACGACTTTTCTACGCACCACAGGTACAATTCCACAAAATAAGAAATATTTTGCGACGCCCTAGCAAAATTGGAACGACGCACTTGGGCCGCCCACTTTGAGAACCACGGGCTTAGGGCACCAAAGAGGCATAATGCGCCCCTCGAAGTCACGATGAACCGAGACTGGTCATCGAGCAGCGACACCAGTGGATCTAATTAAGAGGCTTTTATACTGTATAGAAAATTTATTAAACTAATATAGTTTGGGGTGAATAAATAATAAATATAAGATTATCAGGGTATTCCCCACTTCAGCTCAATGCATGTGCGCCGCGTTTGCATTGTTGTCTCCGCTTGAATTAGAGTTTAGAATCCCTGACATAGGCTGTGCACCCTTCGTATATTCTTTATCAGTTGTATACCCAACTTATGGTCCTGTATACCGTACACACGGTTGAAGACTGCTCCAGCATACGCATATCATAGATATTTAAAAATTAAACATAAAATTCACTCGTTGAAAATCTTATAAACTCTTCAGAAAGCCTATTTCTACTCGACAAAAACCGAAAGTGTAGGCAATATTATGCGTTTCCTACAAGTTATAAATAAAAACTCAAGTTAATTTTACTCGGCATATTTGAAAGTAGCCTGGTGAGATAATTTAAAACTTTTCTTTTCATGTTGTGTATCAATTTACAAAAAATCCGATAGGATTATAACTGTAAACTCTAAGGCAGGGCTACTCAACTATTTTTACCGAAGATCCACATACAAAACTTTAAATTTATTTGGGTCCGGTCTTCAAAGATAGTTATATTTCGGTATCCTCAAACGCGCACTTCCACTACCGGATAGTGATTATTAGCTAATCCGGATTGTTAATTATAGTGTTATAGTTCTTTTCATACATATTCACAAAGGTTCCATTCATTTGAACCCACGTACATTTGAACCCATGGCAATTGCACCTGCATACTATTGCACCTATGGAAATTTTTGTTGTTGTACGGATAGTTGAACCCATACTAACCCTAACCCATGGGTTTCAGCACCCGCATATTGATTGAACCCGCGGATATAGACATGGGTTCAAATGTACGTGGGTTCAAATGTACGGTCACCATTCACAAAACTTCAAAAGTCATTTTATAAAATGAATCTTCAAAAGTGGGGCAAATGATTCAAAATAAAGGATTAGGTGCGGTCCGAATCAAATTCGTAAGGTACGGATTCGCACCGCGGTCCGCCAGTTGAGTGGCCCTTAGGGTATTTCAATTTCCGCTGCATTACAAATCGCACATTTTAGTGGTGCAAAATAAGTGTTAAAAGTTTCGCACACTTCTCTATTAAAATAACCCGGATTGCACAAGGAATCTAGCGATAAATATGACAATACAAATAACATACGAAACAATGAAATCATAATTCTAGTCGTCTTTCGCATTTTTTCACTCAAATTTCCCTTTCAGTTTGTTTTTCAATAACACTGGAATTAAGGATAAAATTGCTAATATTGCCATAACGCCAACGCCAGTCCACGAAAGGGCATCTCCGGCAGTAGTCAATTGGTATAATGTAGTACCAGCTTGGATGGCGATGAAAGAAAGTGGAGCAACGCCAATGAAAGTTGCGATGAAAAATGTAGAAACCGGAATCTCGATGACCGGCGAAACAATATTAATAAACCAATTCGGTAGGAATGGGGTTATTCTCAGAAAAAGCAGATAGTTGAAAAGATGCTCGCGCTGGCTGTCGACCTATGTGAAAAAAAATTATTGCAGTTATAAATATATGTTCATTTTCACCAACTATTTAATTGCTTTGCTGGTACGAAATAATACTCACCACTTCGTTCCATTTTCTCACTCTCAATTCCAAGTACTTGTGGACAAGGGGTTTGCCGATAAAAAAAGATATCGCGTAACATCCTGTTGCCCCGATCCCAGAACACATACAGACCAGAAACAAAGCTACGTAGAAAGGGTACATAAAACCCGATAAAATACTGAGAAACACCGATCCAGGTATTGCAAAAGTTTGTAGGCTGAATTGCAACAAAGTTAAGGATTGGATAGCAATTGAGACAGAGGTTTCCTATTGCTTTGAACAACTGATTAAAGATTTAATATCAAAAAGTTATATCATACGCATCAGCGTAACTATGGTAATATTATTTTTCAAAAAGGATACAAAATGTAAGTTACGAAGAATGCCGACATAACTTCATAGTGATAAGTGTTCTTGTATTTTGATAAAACACGACCCAGTTCTTTAGCATCGTCGATATCCTTGGGAAGTTTCACTTTAAGTTTCTCATCTCTGTTATGAATAAACATGTTTTCCTCAAGTATTTGTTGTACAACAATGGTTGAAAGAACACCCTGGGAAAGCAATTCTGGCAAGAGCACTGAAAATCGCTCATAATAAAAATACATAAGAATCTTCGCACTTTCAGAATTGTTACAATTTGCGTAGCACCATCGGCACAAGAACTCGCTCGTAACCTGCAGCCCTATATAGTGAAAATGGAATCCCAACGTATCCTCGGTCATGGCAGTTAAGACCAACTCATCTAGTATTCAATATTTACTTGACAACGATGACTACTTACTCTGACAATTCTGGAAAATTATTATAAACCATTCCTATAACTGCACAGGCCCCCAGAAACACCACCAGAAGTCCCAGAAATGACACCACCGTTGAACTTCTTGATGGGTTAGTAGAAGCACCTGACAATACAAAAAAAATTTTAGACCTGAGAATTTAGTACGTAATTACTAAAATCTAGGTCAGGGATGGGCAACCACTGGAACAAACTTGGCACGCGAGCGAGGCCTCGGAATCATTCCCCTTCAGATGTAAAGTTTCAAGACTCTGAATTATCTGATTAAAATTAGTGTTCGTTCATTTATTTATTTTATTTTCGTTTGTTAACAATCCGCTATTTATTTAAACTTATTTTGTCCTTTCATGACATGTGGCTACAAAAAAATATATTATGATGTAACGCCTGAGTGGATCAGCATCATTATTGAGCCTAAAAAATGATCTGTTTTTGATTCATGGGATATCAGGTAAATTCGGACACTTCGTCGGGTGAAGTTCGGCAATATCACGTCAACATTTGCACATATTTGAACTGTAATAAATTGAATTTTCAAATTGGTATGGCTAGCATCGAATTCGGAAGCGGGATATTCAACAGACACCAATCGGACATTAAGATTCACTGTAAATAAAATCACTTATTATAAGCGCTAAATATTTATTTTTACCCATAAACAAACGAATGAGTTCGCAGCTAAATAATACCAAACCGACAACTTGTATAAACATTGCATCAATATTACGCAACCGGGTGAACCCGACCATTATTTCTGATCAGACAATCGTAATTAAATGACTTTGTCCCCTTAATCGTTCGAAAGATCGTTTTCGCCGCGACACGCAGCGCGCTCTCCTATGGCGTCGATAAAAGAGAAATTAAAAAAAAAAAAACATTTGAGAAAAAGATTTCTGACTAAATACCAAAAGATCGTTGTACATTTCTGAAATTATATTGCAAAATATTCCCACGAAGCGCTATATTATAAATAAAGCGAGCAAGAAATTGTAGGATCATACAGACAAGTTTAATTTTTAAATACATTAATTGTAACAACATTAGTATTTCTCACCCCAGGGTATTATTCATATTTTTGCAACGGGCAAACAAAAGTTTGGTGACGAAGGCCAATGTTACTACAAAAATTATAACACTGACCAATTTCAGAACTGCCGTCCAAATTCCCATTCCGGTCCACAAGCGCCAAGAGTTTCTGAGAATTTATTACATTCATATTCGGCTTCGGTAAGTCATAAATAGGTATGGGAAGCAGAGATTGCTCCAATGATTCTTCATCTTTTGGAGCATGGACCGGGGTAATACACTTTGGAGAAGGGGGTATAAGGAAATTCTTAAATGCTCTGTTCCATTTCCGTTTCGTTCTTTCCACAGGTGGAACTAAAACTGCACTTCGACTCACGCACACGTCTAATGTCTTCTCGATTCCGTCGACGAGCGAGGCTTTTCTATAATCGAATTTTTCTTTTGTAATTTGGCCTTTGTTAAGAAATCCTGGAAAGCTAACAGTTGCGGGACTGGTTGTTGCTGCTGTTTTTCTAATGTGAGTCCCATTTGAATCAACAATATTCTGACTTGGAGTATGGCTGTCGTCTGATCTGGTACCACCAGGCTCTGTATCGTCCTCAAGAGTTTCCCTGGCCGACGATATGCTAGATCGAATCCAATTCACAACGTCGCTCGCACTAGCCCGCCTTTCAAAATGATTTTGTTTAGCCGCGGTGACAGTGGTCGGGAGTAAATTCTTATCTCCGTGCAGTTTCAGCCACTCCATGAACATTATTATGACTTCCATCCACTAAATAATTTTCCCTAAGCCAGCAAAGGTCCCGCGTTATGCGAACTTGTTTCGGTCCGATCTAATTATCACATATCATTTCGTAATACAGTTGTGGCATGCTGTATATCAAATATCTCTGTAGATGTTCAACTTTATAGTGATGCACCGCAGTTATAAGCGAGTGAGCAAACAAAAGATATGCCGAGATCACTGGAGAGCAAACACAGTTTAATCAATATGGACGATTTTGTACCCCCCAGTAACGCAAGGCAACAACAATGAATGAAGGACAATCTATCAAATGTACTCCAAGAGAGACTCCTACACGCAGCGTAAAGATAACCGCATACGAGTCAAAGTGTTCGCAACAAGCTATAAAAATCTTCATTAAATAAGGGCAGAAATGTCATATACCGAAATGCCACGATTGGACATTGTACCGAAGTATAAAGCAAACAAACAAGACTTTAACGAAATTAGGCCATGAAGAATGAAATCAACTTTGCACAGTTGCTCATATTGGCCTTTGGACCTTGCTACGTGAACAGATTATTGTAACAGGAAATATAAGGGAAACATATTCTTCTTCATCCCGAGGTAGAGGAAAGATGGTGAGATGGCTTATGGCGTACCAGGGACTCTTGCCCGGTTACTAGTACATATCGGGTATGGGATTAGTTAGCCATATATTGGTTTTAGATACATGGACTTGAATGATGTTATAAGCAGTAACCGATCAACGATTATGTGAACTACTCTAAGGCGGCAAGTCCAATCCTATCGCACATGATTATCGCCCACATGATCCGAACCTGGGTTCGCAGGGCAATCAGAGGTGCGATGACAAGGGTATTCCAAATGCTAGGCACGATTCGCCACCCGCCACGTTTTCAGTTAATGTTTTTCAACAATCAAAATAGAAATTGTCATAAGTCGTGTGATATGTTCATAAGTGAAATCAAAATATATGTATAATTTTCAACTCTGCCTCCCGGAAGGGCCATCAAATTTATTTAGCAATTATTGGGCACAACCGCATAAGAGTCAACAGAACGAAAAGCGCGAATATAAAAAATGGTAGTAATTTAAGAAAAGGATATTCAGAGGTAAAGTATATTTTTATACAAGATTGAGCGTGAACTGGGTTGAAAGAAAAAATCAAAACGATACAGGCCTGCACAACTCAAATTATCACGAGGGCCACAAGCATAAATCTGAAGTCCCGGCGGGCCGCGAACTTTGCCACATACATATTTCACAAGATGAACTATAAATCCAAATAATTTTGTAAAACACTTAAATTAAATGAACACTTTCATTACGGGGGAGCTTAAAAATATGAAGACTCTTATTTTCTTGAGTAAAAACAAGGTACAGTATTTTTGCATATGAGATGGCAAATATGTATTTAGTGGTTCATCTACCTTGAAAACCCACCCTTCATTTTCAATACTTCTTTTGTATTAGAATTAGGTATTGTGTGTTACAGTATAAACTGACTGCAGGAAAATATTTTACTTCAGTTCTGTAAAATCGTCCCAAATATATGTATGACAATTTATTTAGTCATATGTATCATTATTGGATATTTCCATTGTATGCTAGACTAGACAAACAATTCGTTTAGTAGCAATAGATTCTCCTCTGTTGTACTTTTTGACTGTTAAATTACATTTTTCTACAAAATCTGTCCCAATTTATTTGAAATTTTACAGTAAATAGCATTATCTTTTGTGCTAGAATTTCTGCACCATTCATAAAAAAAGGAATTGTTTTTTAAGTTCGAAATTCGAATCAAAAAAGAAACTTCAGTTTTATAAACTGCTAGTAAAAAATAATGGGGTTAATAATAGGTTGCTAATATGCACTAATGGGTGTGAGATTGTATACCGATATTGTTTGAATCGTGATTCAGTCTGAATACTGAGATATCTAAATCAGGGTTTCCCAAACTGGGGGTCGAGGGATCGAGCGACGAATTTTAGGGGTCACGAAGGGCACACCAATTTCACACAAATTTCGATATTCATTGAAACTAGTGCAAAACATAAATCTCACGATTTTGAATATGATCGGAGTAGCGGCGGGCTTGCATAACAATGCCGGCTTTGATTGTTAGACACGAGAAGTGGCGTGTTTCCAAATCACCCGCGGGCCGCACAGAAGTATCTAGCGGGCCGCATGTGGCCCGCGGGCCGTATGTTGTGCAGGCCTGCAGTATTCCATTGAAATATTGGAAAGTCTTCTAATTTCATCCTCATTTTAAATACCTTGATTAAAACTTAATAATAACTGACTGGAAATTGATCAAAAAAACCTCATCTGGATCACTACGGTCAACAGGATTTCCTAATTCAAATCTTTCATGAGTTCTATGTTTTCTTCAACTAAAACTCCAGGTCTTAAATCTTTATAGACGATTTCACACACGTAATATCATATCACAAATTCACAATGTAATATCACAAAATTTCACTCTACAGCAATTCCATAAATGTCACGAAGTGACATTTCACACATTTAATCAATTTCACTATATCAAGGATTTGGTGGTTTGCTATTTTTAGAATGCCAATTGGTAGCAGTAACACTGATGTATTTACCATAATTCACTTTTCACTTTCAACCAAATATTTTTCAAACGACGAGACAAAACAAGTGATGTCACGGAGTGACAAAAAGTTGAATGCATAGAATGACTGCGATATATCAACCAAATTTTGTCAAAAGCTTCATGACATATCAATTATAATAACTTGTCTCTGTATTCTAAAGATATTAATTTCTACATTTTTTATGCAAAATTTATTGTACAACAAACATTTTTCAGGAAGCAGCCCAATTATACGGCCCAACTAGTCGCATTTCACATCATATATCTTTTACATTTCACGATATTTTTAGCATCCTATGAGTTAACCCGATAAATGGTTATAAACCAAAATCCAGATGTCGATGTTAAAACTTGAGATTTAATATTGTTTGTGAATTATTTGAATTCACTTACGTCTTTTACAAAAATGTCGAATTATATTGTAAAACAATGCATTTTGCCATATTTATTCTGTCATTCCAACAGATTACATATTTTTTCAATTTAGTCTACAATAAGTTCGTTCATATTGTTCAAAACCTGCACATGTTAGGTCAAATATTGTTCAAATCCAATATTATAGTACTTCACATACAGAAAAATAATATTTTTAAAAAATGGCATACTTATGTCACTCCGTGACGTCACGGAGTGACGAGATCTCTTGAAGTGCTGCGAAATAACAACAAGCAACTATCAACTGCCAAATTGGTAAATTATTGGGCCCTACCCCCAAAGTGACGTCTCAGTTTTTGAGGCAAATAGTTATTGAAATATATCAGATAATTAAAATAAAGTTGAAAAATTGTCACGGAGTGACAACACAAGGCAAATTCCCATCAGCTCTGTTTAGCCCAGTGTTGCTAATAGAGCACAGTGCAATATTTATATTAAGCACAGATATCAGAGGTAAAACTTAAAACATACTTGGGTGGAACAAATATATTTTAAGTGCTTTTGCCGATTTTAGCAAGTTAGGTGCCCTAGTTTCTGTTTAAATTCTTTTTAAACAGCGTAGATACTTAAAAAAGCACTTCTTTGGTAAATATAGCGAATTAAAGAGGTGCCTTTCTATTAACCGAGTTTCCTTTAAAACCTTGTTTAAAACAAGCGAATTCATCGGATACAAAGGACACCTGGTAAGAACACCTGTCGCGAACAAAACTTCGTGCAATCAAACCAACCGTGTCAGTTGCGAACGGTACTTCTTTCTGTGAACAGCAATGCCTCACACATTTTTGTTACTCCTTCCATCCAACAGACAGCGATTAATACACACAGCAATCGATATTAGTTACTACCGGCCATAGCCAGAGAGGTGGTCATTTGTACAAAGCACGTGCTAAATAACATCCCCTGTCACCGATATGGATTGACGTCATGTTTCTTCATCCTATTTTTGCTTTGAAAGATTACACAAATTCACTATAAGTCGGCATCCCGCTATTTTGAGCGATAGGTTGACCTACTTTACAATTCAATAATAGTCATAAAAGGACTTTTATACGGTAATTTAAGACCTTCTCTTAAAACTCCCTACACAATCATTTTCATTAATTCAAATCACGGCGCATTAAAACACAAGATCAAATTTATTAACAATAATTTTGAAGTAAGAGTTACGAGAAAGAATTCACCTACGAGTGCTAGGACTGTCGCTAACAGACGAAAACGATAAAAATAGGAAATCTTTCAGTTGTGGTGTATTTTTCTTTCTGCGCCTATCATATCTGTTCAATTCAAGCGCTTCAAAGTCGTTTTTACGTTTAGAAACGTCAAACCAGATAAAGCAAGACAGGTAAATAATGTATTCTATGGAAATTTCCAGAGATTTTAGGCGGGAATATTATTCTGACCATGTAGAATTGCTATCATTGTCGATTTATTTTATCAGTATATTTAATTCAAAGCAACACTGAGTATTCACGCAATAACGATTTTGCAAAGAGTTTTATTTATTATTTAATACGAAAATAACACAGAAACGATAGAAATTAAAATCATAAAAAGTCAGCTATTGTTAGCTTTATAAATATTTTCATCACTTTTTTGATTGAAAAGCGGCAATATAAAATACTGAAAATAAAACTTTAAACAATATGAGTTTTATTGAGGCCTGCGACAGTTTAAAAACGCCTTTTTAGACATCGGTAGAAAATCGCAAAATTTTTTGTGCCTCTGCACACATTATATTTGGCCGGCGTTTAGAAAACATATCATCACTATAATCGAAGCACTGTTAATTGTGGGCGGGATTGGCCATATTATCCATTACTTTAAATTGCCCTCGAAAATTTTCTTTTCAGCATTATATAAGGTTTGAAACGGACAATTTTCCCCGGGTTGTGATGATATATATAAGATAATCAATCTAATGTATATTCAATCAATTTTTATTGTGCTAAAATAAATTTTAACCTGAGATATTACAGCAGATTTAGGGATTTTTTGATGTTACAAGTCCTGAAAATAAGGAAATCAAAGCTTTATATATTCGAGCAGTTCACCACACTTTATGTCCGCAGATTGCGGTGGTAGTTTAAAATTGTGAAGATTTTATTTGTCGACTCAACCGCTGGTTAAGTTGAAGACAATAATAAAGCAAGACATTTTAAATATGCCCTCATCGGTCACAAATTGATTACTTTGCACAACAGAAAACTCATTATTCATTGCAAAAGTCGGCTCTTCTAACAAGTGGCCTAAGCGCCGCGATGAATATGTATTTTTGATTAAACGATATACTTTATATGTATTTTCATTGTACGAAATGAAATTGTACTCTACGGGATTTTATATCAGTTATTGAGATTTTTCTAACGGCGATAACCAAGATTCCAAAAATACGTATTAAAATTATATACACCCGGCAGATTATGTCATACTATTATGTCCACAGATCGCCGTGGCATTTCAGAGAAGTAATGTTTCAAAAGAAAACTCGTTGGTGTCATCGTCTCTATCAGTGTAATTGTAATATATGGAAACGTCGCAAGTGACTTTGGAATGCGAATATTACATACTAGGTATGCAGCATTACAGAGAGTGATATCTATGGATGCTGAACGTATATGGCATTCCTGAAAATTTTCACAAAATATATGATGTCTTCTATCCGATTTAAACTAACTCGCAAGCAAACTAAGGCACATCGACATTAAAAAATTACTTGTCTCCAGGTAAGCTCTGAAATAGTATAACATATATGTGAATGAGTAATTTCAAAGTAATTCAAAAAGACAAATTAATAATTATCAGATTACGGTTGGATAATTACTATTTTTATTTGAGTGTTGGCGGGTGATGTTATTTTGCACAGGCTTTGTACAGATGATCTACCCCATAACTAATATGTATTCCAGCTTTCAATTGTTGTCTGTTAGATGGGAGGCGTAACTCAAATGTGAAAGCCTTTGCTTTTGCTGTTCACACGAGATAGCAACCAACACAGGTGATTGATTGCATGAAAGTTTTGTACGCGACATGTGTTAGCAGGTGACATTTCGTTAGCAAGGAATTCGCATATTTTGAACAAGTATTTAAACGAAACTCGTTTTCAGAAAGGCTCCTCTTTAATTCATATTATTAACGGAAGAAGCGCTTTTTCGAGTATCTATGCTGTTTTAAGTGAGTTAAAACAAAAGCTAGGGCACCTAACTTGTTAAAATCGGCAAAAGCACTTTCGCACTTTTTTTTTGGACTGCGAAGCACTTTCGCACTCAAAATTCACCTAGAGTCAATAACACTGTTGCTAAGGATATGGCCAGATACAATGAGTCTTTCGGTCCTAAGGGGGTAATTCAATATTTTTAGAGGATAATTCAGACGACATCATAGTTTAGAAAGGGTTTACATAGCAGAGACTAGAGACATAATAGTAATACAAATAAATGCTTTGCCGCACACTTGAACGCTAAGTGAGCACAACTTTAGCAACTTTAGAATGTTTAATAGGTGATAGTATTATGGTAAAAAAACGAGTTGTTGACTAAAAATTCATGTACCAACAATTTTCTTTTTTGTGGAATGTAGATTTTAGCATTTTCCTACTATTTCGAATTGGTCCAACATGAATATATCATTCTTTTAAGAAAGGCATTAATATAAAAAACAAAATATTGAGACAAGCTCATGATCCACAATGATATGAGATGTTTGTCATCCACTTTGCCTAGGTTTGATCGATCAATATCGCTGAGAATAAATCAGGACGTTGATCCTGTTTTCATAAATTCCAATATTCTCGTTACTAATATATTTGGTAAACTGTGCGCTGGAAAATTTATTTGGTACTCCTGAAGTATGTGCACCAAGATGCCGCACAACCTGAACCCTAACCTGGTACACAACCTGAGTTCAGGTTGTGCGCCATCTTGGTGCGCATACTTCAGGAGGTCCATTTATTTTGTGAAACTGGTTATTGAGCTATTGCTATTGGTATTTCGAACTAGAGGTATCCATATCGATATTAAAAACTTTGGGAACCACTGATCAAAGGTAGGCTATAGACCAGGGTGGTCCAAACCCAGGCCCGCGGGTCACATGTGGCCGGCCGCTTCATTATCTGTGGCCCGCGTCACACTTGGAGAGTAATCAACAAATCGCATTTCGTGTGGTTTCGTCATGAAATTAATCAGAAAAATCTTTTGACATATTGTCGTCACTAATGTCACTGAACTGACTAGTGTTATCGCTAGCTGAGGCAACTAGCGAAGTTAAATAACGTGCTTGTCAGTCTAAATTGTTATCTGGTTTTCTAACTTTTTGGTCGGGAATATATGCTAACAATATAGGCATCAGAGAAAACTAAAAATCGAATTCGGCTTCTCTTAGCCTAGAATGGCTATGCCTGATAACTACCGGTATGTGTTTGCACAATAAAAGTGTTTGTTTTGTATTGCACTGTTTACCTATTCTTGGCTCTATTGTGGCCCACGAGCAATGCAAAAATAATTTTGTGGCCCGAGGAGCCGACAACTTTGGACCACCCTGGTATAGACTGATAATTGACCCTTTTGGCGCATTTTATTGTCTATTTCCATCTCAAACAGTCTTCCACTTCTCAATCTGTTCATATAACTTCAATTTAAAAATAGATTTAATTGTGTTTTAACCCTAATCACTTGTGGCAACATGTCAGACCCTTTTGATGTGTCCATGGCCCATGGATTACAGTACAATTCATGACAATAAAAAAAAACTTACCATCCAATTTCAAGAACCTTGAAGAACTAGTAGTATCACTATCAGCTTCAGCAGAGTTCTTGTCATCATTCCGGATTTTCTGTCTATCACCATCCAAATTTCTCTGTCTAACGGAACAGCTCATTCGAAAGCTTTTACTGCTGTAGACTCCAAAATAATTTTAATAATATTTTTATTGATGAGAAATTACCTATAAAATAATAACAGTAACTTACACATATTGAACTTTTTAACTAATCAGCATTCTTGAAAAAATTGCTGGTTTGTATTCACAAAGAAACTTTGATTTGGTAGTCCCCACAGTCTTTATCAATAAATATATATGTTCAGACATGCAATTTACATATTGATAATACGTGAAGAATGAAAAGTTTCTATCAGTTTTCTATCAGGAAAAATTTTTTGGATCAGTCAGATGGCCATAATAATATCCATTCCAATCATCCAACTTGAATAGGACAAATAGTTTACTTGAAAACTCTGGGTTATCCCTAATTGTTGTATAGCCTATGTTTAATATGGACATATTCAACATTCTTTCTTAGTTTTTTTTATTACCTACAATTTGCATCACATTCTAAAAATGTAGTGCGATCATTTCTTACCATTTTACTGCACTCTAATAATATAACAATCAATATGTTGCATAATCATCAAAGCATCGTGGTGCAACATACGGTCTACGAAGCTAATTCAAGTGGCCCAAAAGGGACTTGGTAGTTGTTATCCCATCATTTTCCAATTTTTTTTTTCATTTGCAATGCACCATCTGTGTTTTTGACATTGTTTTATGTGATGTAATCACACTTGGATGAAATCATTGTCTGACAAGGGATTCAATAATGTGATATTTCTTTATTGGTACCATGTTGTAATAAAAAAGTTTAAATGTCTATCAGTAAAAGGAAAAGCTTATCTCGAATGGCGCAAGTATGACAAACTGAAATATGCCATTGTTCAACGTGATCAAGATGTGGTGTATGTAATTTGTCAAAGCAAGCGATATCATTGTACAAAACACTCTTTTATTTACCATAGCATTGTGGATCAATTACAGGTTGAATATTATTCGAAAAGTGTATCTTTAGAAGAAATATTTTGTGAAGCAGATATATGTCTTTCCCATTCAATAGCGGCTTGCCGAATGAAGCTTCTTTCAGAAAATATCGAAGTCGAACAAAATCACAAGCGATGGTTGATTTGCAACAAGCCTACCATGTAAATTATTTGCATAAAAATTTCAGGAATTAGCTTACAGATGAGCAAGGTCAACTTCGAGTTGCTGAAAACTAATAAATTATTCGATGGTCCATCATAATTTGACTTTATGGCCCATTTGTGATAAACAGTTGCACGCCCATGCATTGAAGTCTCACAATATAGAGTTTTATTCCGCAGCGAACTTGATTGTGATGAATATAAAATAAATTTAGAACAAACTTCCTATTTATTTATATATAGGGCGAGGGAGGGGGGCGGTGTGGCGGGGTTACTTGTGTGGCAAACAAAACAACGGCCTATAATTATGGCTAGTTTAGAGCATGATATTCCAATTTGTTCCAAGGAGAAATATGTTAGTTTATTAATATAAAACCAAAAATTTAAAAACGAAAAAAAATTAGCAATTGCAACAAACATACATCGTTTGTCAATTTCATTTTATACAAACAGTTTCTAATTATTTTTATCAATCTTGAACTTTCTCTATTTTTTCTGGAAATGAAAAAGCTATTTATTTTTGGCTTTTTAACAAGAACATCATTTAATGTTCCATTTTTAAATATAAGCTTATTGTTTACCCCCTCATGATTCAAATTTTATATATACAACACTGGAATCCAGTTGACAGGCGACCTAATAAAATGTAATTTGAATTACCAGTAGGTAATATAAATCATAATATGATTCATAAGTTATTTCAACTATGTAAACTGTTACAAGCTACACTAAGATTCAAATTTTGGATTATCACCAGCCTTTCGTCATTGAAGTTTTTTACAACTTTGACATATAGTCTAAATATCTATGCATACATAGACCTACCATACGTCCCTGTTTGGCCGGGACGTCTGTCCCGGTGTCCCGTCCCGGTTAGCAAAATGTCCCGGAATTTTACTTTAGTGAAATTTTCAAAATTAACTTCAACTTGATGCAAAAATATGAATAATTCCGTCCCAGAAGGCATAACTTTGCTTCAACTCGAGGCTTATATCTTAATTCTTTTAGCTTATTAGGTTGAGTAAAATATGGCGCATAGCCTGGGTCCCAGGCCCTGGGAAATCCTTTAGTTGGGGAATAATGAGTGACGTTTATTGCGTCATTATTCTATTGACTTCAATGAAACTACAGCAATTGCTGCATTGGAAGCCTTATTATGCTTGGAGTTGGAGAAGGCATAATAACTTTTATTTGGTTTTGTTTGAGTCATATTATGCTGAAAGTAATCTAGAACTTGAGATTCTTTAGAGTAATGCAATATTAAAGCTTATAAATATAAATATGGAATAAAAATTTGCCAAGCTCAGGCCTTCGGCCTTTCGTCCAGTTATTTCATTCATAGTTTTGAGTTTGTCCCGGATTATGGCCAAGAAATTATGGGTCATGTACTTTCTTACCTGAATAACTTCTAGTGGGCGTGGCGTAACAATTTTTGGGGTCTCATGTACTTTCTTACCTGAATACCTTCTAGTGGGCGTGGCGTAACAATTTTTGGATATATGATTCCTGACCCCCACCTGATGACGTCATCCAAAAATTACGGGGTCTCATGTACTTTCTTACCTGAATAACTTCTAGTGGGCGTGGCGTAACAATTTTTGGATATATGATTCCTGACCCCTACCTGATGACGTCATCCAAAAATTACGTCACTGCGACGTCACAATACAGCTTGCCAAAGTATAGCGACGGTCACCCGTAATGGCGCGCCTACGAGTATGTCAACAAACTCAATACGTCAGCGACCTCTCTCTTATCGGGGTCGTTGTACAGAGCTCAAAATAAACAAGAATCACAAGCGACTAAATTGTCGCCAAGGAACGTTCACGATATCCCATTCTGACCAATTTCTGTCCAGCAATAGCTCATGTATCGTGCCACAATCTAAAATAGAGCGTTATACGATAGAACTCTAACCAAGGCTTTAGACAAGCAGAAAATACATGTTATTTTACGCAATGGTTGAAGTTGGGTACCACACACATAAAGACTTATTATTTTATATGTCCAGCAATAGCTCATGTATTGTGCTACGATCTATTAATAGGGTGTTATACGATACCGCTCTGAGCTAGGCTTTAGACAAACAGAAAGAACATTTAATTCACGCAATGATTGAGGTTAGGTGCCGCAGACATAAAGACTTGTTATTTAATATCCAGAGACTGATCATGTATTGGGCCACATTTTATTAATAGGACGTGGAACGCTTTCACTCTATGCAAGGCTTTAGACAAGCAGAAATCGACATATTAATTTGCCTTAGCGCAATGGATGTAGTTTCTTACCTCAATAACTTTTAATTATCTTAGCGTAACAATTTTTGCATATAATATTTCTGACCCTCACCTGACTTTATCATCCAAAAATTATGTCTCTGCGACTTCACAATAACGAAATAGAGCTTGCCAAAGTATAGCGACGGTCACCCGCAATGGCGCCTACGAGTATGTCAACAAACTCAATACGTCAGCGACCTCTCTCTTATCGGGGGGGGGGGGGACGTTGTGCAGAGCTCAAAATAAACAAGGATCACAAGCGACTAAATTGTCACCAAAGCACGTTCACGATATCCCATTCTGACCAATTTCTGCCCAGCAATAAGCTCGTGTATCATGCTACAATCTAATGGAGCGTTATAAGATACAACTCTAACCAAGGCTTTAGACAAGCAGAAAATACATATTATTTTACGGCTACGCAATGGTAGGTTGGGTACCACACACATAAAGACTTATTATTTTATGTCCAGCAATAGCCCATGTATATATCGTGCTTGCTACAAATCCATTAATGGGGTGGTATACGATACCTCCCTAAGCAAGGCTTTAGACAACCAGAAAGGACATATTAATTCACGCAATGGTTGAAGTTGGGTACCACACACATAAAGACTTGTTATTTTATGTCCAGCAATAGCCCATGTATTGTGCTACGATCTATTTATAGGGTGGTATACGATACCGCTCTAAGCAAGGCTTTAGAGTGTTTAGACAAACAGAAAGAACATTTAATTCACGCGATGATTGAGGTTGGGTACCGCAGACATAAAGACTTGTTATTTAATATTCAGATGTGCCACATTTTATTAATAGGACATTGAACGTTTTCACTCTATACAAGGCTTTAGACAAGCAGAAACCGACATATTAATTTGCCTTAGCGCAATGGATGTAGTTTCTTACCTCAATAACTTCTATTAGGCTTAGCGTAACAATTTTTGCATATATGATTCCTGACCCTCACCTGACTTCGTCATCCAAAAATTACGTCACTGCAACGCCACAATAAAGAAATAGAGCTTGCCCAATAATAGCGACGTTATTCGTAATGACACCTATGGATGTAGTTTCTTACCTCGATTACTTCTAGTTAACTTAGCGTAACAATTTTTGCATATATCATTCCTGACCCTGCCCTGACTTCGTCATCCAAAAATTACGTCAATGCGACTTCACAATAACGAAATAGAGCTTGCCTAATAATAGCGATGACGGTAACCTACACCTATGGATGTAGTTTCCTACCTCGATTACTTCTAGTTAACTTAGCGTAACAATTTTTGCATATATCATTCCTGACCCTGCCCTGACTTCGTCATCCAAAAATTACGTCAATGCGACTTCACAATAACGAAATAGAGCTTGCCTAATAATAGCGACCATAATGCAATCGTGATAAATACGCCCGTGTGTCCGCTATGGGTGTAGTTTCTTACCTCAATAACTTCTAGTTAACTTAGCGTAACAATTTTTGCATATATCATTCCTCACCTGACTTCGTCATCCAAAAATTACGCCACTGCAACGTCACAATCACGAAATAATGCTTGCCCAATAATAGCGACGATTACTAGTAATGACACCTATGGATGTAGTTTCGTACCTCAATTACTTCTAGTTAACTTAGCGTAACAATTTTCGCATATAATATTCCTGACCCTCACCTGACTTCGTCATCAAAAAAGTACGCCAATGCGACTTCACAATAACGAAATAGAACTTGCCTAATAATAGCGACCATAATGCAATCGTGATAAATACGCCTGTGTGTCCGCTATGGGTGTAGTTTCGTACCTCAATAACTTCTATTAGGCTTAGCGTAACAATTTTTGTATATAACATTCCTGACCCTCACCCGACTTCGTCATCCAAAAATTACGTCACCGCAACTTCACAATAACGAAATAGAGCTTGCCCAATAATAGCGACGTTATTCGTAATGACACTTATGGATGTAGTTTCTTACCTCAATAACTTCTAGTTAACTTAGCGTAACAATTTTTGTATATAATATTCCTGACCCTGCCCTGACTTCGTCATCCGAAAATTTCATCAATGCGAATTCACAATAACGAAATAGAGCTTGCCTAATAATAGCGACCATAATGCAATCGTGATAAATACGCCTGTGTGTCCGCTATGGGTGTAGTTTCGTACCTCAATAATTATTGTTAGGCTTAGCGTAACAGTTTTTGTATATATGATTCCTGACCCTCACCCGACTTCGTCATCTAAAAATTACGTCACTGCAACGTCACAATAACGAAATAGAGCTTGCCCAATAATAGCGACGATATTCGTAATGACACCTATGGATGTAGTTTTGTACCTCAATTACCTATAGTTAACTTAGCGTACCAATTTTTGCATATAATATTCCTGACCCTCACCTGACTTCGTCATCAAAAAATTACGCCAATGCGACTTCACAATAACGAAAGAGAACTTGCCTAATAATAGCGACAATAAAGAACTCGTAATAATTACGCCTGTGTGTACGCTATTGGTGTAGTTTCTTACCACAATAACTTCTACTTAACTTAGCGTAACAAATTTTGCATATATTATTCCTGACCCCTGCCTGACTTCATCATCCAAAAATTACGTCACTGCATCTTCACAATCAAGAAATAGAGCTTGTCCAATTATAGCGACAATAATAACCCCTTATTAATGACGCCCGTGTGTATACGCTATGGGTGTAGTTTCGTACACCAATAACTTCTAGTAGGTTTAGCATAAGAATTTTCGCATATATTATTCCTGACCCCCACCTGACTTGGGCATCCAAAAATTACGTCAATGCGACGTCACAGTAACAAAATAGAGCTGATCACCCGTAATGGCGTCTGCGACTACGTTAACAAACTCAGTGAGGGCAGCGGCCTCCCTACCACACACACATAAGGAAGGAATTGTTATTTTATGTCCAGCCATAGATCATGTATTGGGTTATAATATATTAATATGGCGTTACACGATATCACTCTAAGCAGGGCTTTAGACAAGCAGAAACGGACATATTAATTTACGTTCACATTATATGGGTGTATTTTGTATTGTGCCACCATTTATCAGTGAGGTTTATATTTTAATTTGTTTTTTGTAAACTATACAATTTGGATAGGACTTTGGATGGACTTTGGATAATGAGAAACAGGCATATTAATTTACGGTCCCCCAATGAGTGTAGTGCCACATATACAAAGGCAAATATTTTACGGATCTTGACATTCTATCCCTATAGTCGGATTCGGAAGACTTTTGGCACAGGTTACTCAGATTCTCAAAAAGTACAGATTCAGATTCAGATAATTTATTTCCATCATGCAAGAATCAACACAAAAATTAAAGCACGAAAAAATGACAAACGTGTATAATGACAATCGTAAAAATGTAATTATACACATAAGAATTCATACAAGTGAGAGATTCATAGCAATAGATAAGGAGTCGCAAAAGACTGTGACAGTCATCAAGTCAGCGACACCTGTGGGCTAAAGTTTAAGAGGGAATGACAAAAAAATTATACAAATTTAATCAATCAATATTAACAGAAAAACAAAATCACAACATATCACCAGAGTAATAATACACGCGACAGCGCCCTTATGGGGTTCAACTGTGCGTTCATGGACCGTAACAAGAAGTTTTAGAGGGAATTACAGGAAAATTATATAAATTTAATCAATCAAAATTAGCAGAAAAACAAATTATCACCAGAGTAATAATACACGCGACAGCTCCCTCGTGGGGTTGAACTGTGCGTTCATGGACCGTAACAAGAAATGAATGAAGCTCGTTGCCAACAGCGATCAAAAGCTGGTAGTTGTTGCCAAAGTGTCTATAGTTTATAGTCACTTTGGTTGTAGCCTACTACAATGAAAAATGAATCAATCTCCGCGATTACATGCTTGTCTTACACTTGCACAGTGTGTCCCACATTCGAGACGATTGTCTTTCTTCCCGAACATAAAAAAAGTTGACTTTTCAGCGAATAACGATTTATCTGTCTAGTAAAATTTAGTTGTGTTCAACGTAACTCGAAATTGTATCGACTTACGGCAAAATGAAGTTATGGACATAGGAAACTACACGGACAACGTAAACTTAAATCAATATGTCCGCTTCTGCTTGTTTGAAGACTTGCTTGGAGTGATATCGTATACCGCCCTATTAGTAAATTGTAGCACATTACATAATCTATCGCTGGGCATAAAATAACAAATCTTTATGTGTGTGGTATCCAACTTCAACCATTGCGTAAATTAATATGTTCTTTCTGCTTGTCTAAAGCCTTACATAGAGTAGTATCGTAAAACGCCCTAATAATAACTAACAGCACAATGCATAACCTGTTGCTGGATATAAAATACCAAATCTTTAGGTGTGTGTGGTCGTGAGGTAGCGGGCCTCATTGAGTTTGTTAACATAATCGCCGACGCCATTGAGGGTGATCAGCTCTATTTCGTTATTGTGAATTCGCATTGACGTAACGTTGCAGTGACGTAATTTTTGGATGACGAAGTCAGGTGAGGGTCAGGAATGATATATGCAAAAATTGTTACGCTAACTTAACTAGAAGTTATTGAGGTAAAAAACTACACCCATAGCGGACACACAGGCGTATTTATCACGATTGCATTATGGTCGCTATTATTAGGCAAGCTCTATTTCGTTATTGTGAAGTCGCATTGGCGTAATTTTTGGATGACGAAGTCAGGGCAGGGTCAGGTATGATATATGCAAAAATTGTTACGCTAAGCTAACTAGAAGTTATCGAGGTAAGAAACTACATCCATAGGTGCCATTACGAATAACGTCGCTCTTATTGGGCAAGCTCTATTTCGTTATTGTGGCGTTGCAGTGATGTAATCTTTGAATGACGCCATCAGGTGGGGGTCAGGAATCTTATATACAAAAGTTGTTACGCCACGCCCACTAGAAGTTATTCAGGTAAGAAAGTACATGAGACCCCAAATTTCCAAAGCTAGATGTATTTTCAATGTGGCAATTAGTTCAGTTCAATCAATCAATCAATTTTATTTCGTCACTCTGATAGAAACAAAACAACAACAAACGGACAAACAAAATACAGAGAACCTGGAGGACGGGCATAACTTAAGTTTAAGACGTACAAGCCAGTCTGGATTTCATGGCCTTTTTGAACGAGAAATCGGGCGTGCAAATCAGGAATCCCCGTGCAAAACAACTGCGCCCGCGTGCAACTGACTTTGACTTTATTTTTTTATGGTTTCACTGACTTTGACTTTAGATATTGTTCAATACATCCGCGTAAAATTACCAGTATTGGGTAAAAATATACGTTGAATCAGAGCAAAAATGGACGTTTGACCTTTGACCCCCAAAAATTATTTCTATACTTTGTCACTAGTTTTGAGAGTGTCTGTGCGCTTTAGAAACCGACACTTTTCAGTACATCCGTGTAAAATTATTGTATGAGAAATACGATGAAAAAGAGCCGTAACTGACCAGCACCGGCTAGTCTGGCGACCTTTTCGCTCATAACTATTCTCACGGGATTCCTATCATTCAACACGATGCGCCATACTGCTGAGCAATTTTGGAAAAACATCAAATACATTGAATCAGAACAAAATGGACGTTTAACCTTTGACCCCAAACATTTATATACTTTGTCACTAATTTTGAAAGTGTTTGTGCGACTTTCGATACCGGTACTGTTCAGTACATTCTGTAAAATTATTGTATAAAAAATACGCTAAATCAGAGCCGTAACTGACCAGAACCGGCTAGTCTGGCGACATTTTCGCCCATAAGTATTCTCACGGGATTCCTATCATTCAACACGATGCGCCATACCGCTGAGCAATTTTGAAATACAGTCTCTTTTGCTTCGCATTTTTCGATGAGGCCAAATCTTGCAAGCTAGTATGTAGTCATCAATTGTGGATCTACTATTCGTTGGCATCTTTATATTACTGAATTATTGATTTAAAATCCATTTAAACCGATTTTTATTGGTGAGCAATTGCAAATTTTCGGCGTGCAAGATTGAAATCGCTCGCGTGCATTTTTGTGGAGCACTAGCGCCCTCGGGCGTGCATCTGACGTGGAATCCAGTCTGGGCGGTATGCCAGTAGAGTAGACTAGGTACCGGTACCAGTGCGCATTTCCACTAAACGCCTTTCCTTATAACTTAATAGGATTTACATATTTATCCCGGGGGAGAGAAAAGTCGATAAGACGGCTTAATCATTTGGCGAACCACGGCCTCTCGTCCGGTTACCAGTCCAGGTCGTGTATGGCAGTATGGGATTAGTTAGCCAGTTAGCCTATTTGTTTACGGAAGCATGGACTTGATGGTAGAGGAAGCCATAAGCGGAACCGACCAGCGGTTAAGTGAAACACCATCATGCATATATTTACATCGATTACCGGATTTTAAGCAAGGCTGACCTAGTTAAATTAGCTACGGGACTAATACCATGTTCTTTTACATCAAAACAAATCCCCACAATCAAATGTGCCGACCGCTAAACAGAAATGTCGGCTGGCATAACCTGAATTGTGGGCTAGGGTAACCAAAATTGTGGGCTGGGGTACCGGTACCGTAACCAAAATTGTGGGCTAGAGCAGGACTTCCCAAACTAGGGGCCGCGAAACGAATTTTAGGGGCCGCAAAGAGAACACCAATTTTTACACAAATTACTATATTTGTTACTATATTTGGTTCTTTTTTAGACTCTTGCACAGATAGCACGTTTTCATTTAAAAAATACTGCTACATAAAGATTATTACCAATTAAAAAGTAGAAAAGACTCAGTGGTTACGAAACTTCATTGTATTGTGACCCTCCCCAAAAATATGCTCAATATGCGCTCCCTGTGAAAATACGTATTGATATTATATGCCTTTCAATAAAAGACTTTTTTGCAATGAGTTTAATATAAACGAACAAACAAAACCTAACGACAGTCAGTGAAATCACATTTAATGGGCCCTGGTAGAAAAACCTGTTTTATATAAATACGAAATCGCAAAGGGGATGGGCGTGCGCAACGCTTTTTGAATCAAGGAAAAATAATCTTTATCTACAAAAAAACAAATTTTCAGAATTAAACTTTTTTATTATAACACCATCACAGGTGATATCAATTTAATCTTAATTTTTTTCAGTAAAAATTTAAGAAATGGGTTGTTTGAAAGGTTCACGAATCACCAAATTTTTGAAGCCCAGCAAAATTGAAACGACGCACTTTGAGAACCACGGGACTGAGTCAAAAAAAATTGCGCTATCGGCTAAGTCTTTTTTTTTAGGGGGGCGCGCTTTCATTTTAATCATCTTCAAAATCCAGGCTTGGTCTTATTTTTTGGGGAAACACGGTTGAATCATCGCGCTTGCATAACAATGAATATTCTGATCGTAAGACCCGATTTGCGCGTGCTTGCATAACAATGCCGGCTTTAATCGTTAAGCTAGTGGTTCCCGAAGGCGATTTGCTAAGTGAGCCTCAAAAATTAGGATATTTGTGTTAAATATTACCCAATATATGATTGAATATTTCACATATTTCATTATTCTAAATGTTTTATCGTTTCTCATTATTGCAAGTGATGTGTATATAAATCAAATTCAATTTACCGTTCTATGTTGTCCCCTTTCTGTTACGTTGGGTCTATTGTTACGTAACAGAAGAGATAAACCCAATTGCAATTTTGTGGGCTGCAGTTTATTCATTTGCTGAACCGAGATTATCGAACATGAGGGATTTTTTAGCATTTTAAAGAAAAACCAGGCTGGGATAAGAAATAAAAGTTAAACCTTCAGCCTTTATTTATTAGGCCTACATGTTTATAAACCCCAAAAGGCATAAAGTAGACACATTAACGATGACAAAATTGTGTTTTATTTTGAGGCAGCATATTTTTCGTGTAGGTGCGCCGCGAGATTTTTCCCTGATAATTTGGCGTCGCACAAACCGCTGCTTTATGCTAAATTTGATCAATAAAAGTGAGTAATAATTCCGGATAAGAACCATGCCGACTGGATTTACTATGCAGCAAAAAGCATCCCCACCCATTACACTGAATAATAACGTTAATCTGAGTAAATATGTGCTTGTTTTTGTTATTGAGTACGGCTACTAAAAGTTGAGAATTACGGTAGCTGTGTCAATAAATGGCAAAAATGCATATTTTGAACTGTTTAGCATAATTAACGTGAACAAGGGCCGCGAAAAATTTTATTATATTAAAAGGAGCCGCGAGCTCAAAAGTTTGGGAATCCCTGGGCTACAGTAACCCTGCGCTACAACAAAATGCCACTGTATCCACATTTCCTCATTATAATTCCCGATAACCTCTTTCCCTTTTTTAGCTAATCTGTAGCAAAGTTTCGAACAAGACTTCGCATTACAAAGATACCTGAACTGAACGAAAGCCTCTAAAACTCGAAAATAAAATTGTCGGCTAGAGTAACTTTTTGCACCAACAGAAGACCTGAGGATTCGCAAAATATACGTAAACACTAGATGTCGGTAAATATCCCGAGCAAAAACTTGGATTTTCGACGGAAATTGACAATGATAACTATTTTTAAAACTGTACATTGCAATTAGGTGAATGTCAAAGATTATGGGAACAAGTACAATATAGAAGACATAAAAAGGATAATCACGGATCGTTGAATTGGTGATTCCTGTTTCAAATTTACCAACAATATTACATTTCGTGCTCCCGAAATTCACAAACAAAAATTTTTATTTTCTAAGACTTGCCATGCATAAGTTTAACATAGTTGGATGGAGTATAAAAATACCTTTCAGAAAATTATCAACTAAACTTGACCTCTTTGGGGAGTTAAGATGCAAATTAGCTGTGAAATAATTCACTGCCACGTCCGAAAGGATTTATTTTCGGTCAGTATTTAGTAGTATATATATATATATTACTATTTTCTGAAGACTTGCCACGCATAAGTTTACTACAGTTGGATAGAGTATAAAAGTACCTTTCAGAAAATGATAAAACAAACCCGACCTCTTTGGGGAGTTAATATGCCAATTAGCATTAAAATAATCCTCTGCCACATCCGAAAAAAATTATTTTTGGTCAATATTTAGTAGTATATACCGTATTTCTCTGTGTATAATACGCACTTTTATGGTTAAATTTAATTTCACAAATATGGGGGTGCGTATTATACATTGGTATAGGGAATATTATTTCTCATTTTGTGCTTTAACTGCCCAATCATTGTCACATTTATTAATCTCAAGTTCTTGATTTTGTGTGGCGAAGTCTGTCAGAATCAGATCATGCTTGACTTGGTATAAGCATACTCAGTTCAACAACAATTTAGTGTTGATGAAGGCACAGAAAAAATGGTGAAATAAAAGTGCTAAAAACACCTGGTCTGTTTCTCTCGTTTCGCCGAATCGGCAAAACTTTACCATAATACATCACCCTATGAATGACCTACGGCTTCTCTTTGGAATGCGGCGTCTGAAAACACGTTCTGATATCGGGCCTTGTCAGCTTTCAAAGGAGGAGGAACAAATAACTTTACAAGATACTTTAATGTTAAATAACATTTTAGGATAGTGGTCCTAAATATAACTTTAGCCGGCGTACGAGATCTTTGGTAGCTCTTTAGTCGGAGCACGGGCTCTTGTCTTCTAGACTTGTACAAATTATTCTTCACTTCGTTGTTCGGTTATGTAGGCGCTCGCCCCCAGCAGACAATAGATGATAGCAGACAAACGACAATTGTGACAATTCTTCTTTTGTTTATTGTACAGTAAACACAACATCAAGGTTGTACTACAAGACTGGTTACTACAAAACTACATCTTACAAGACTGGATAATACTACAGCGATAGCGACCCTTATATACAGAAAACCAACAATAACCATGTCTCTCCCAGGATTTTAACCTAATCAGAATTGTAAAGAATAGTATAAGGATTTGATCTATAAATCTATATTCCGGGATTAGAATGGTACTATCGATCCCATTAGCCTTATTGATTGGGGTTTTGAATACTAATTACCACCTGGACGTTATTGATCCAGGTATTTTTCGTTGCCATATGTTGCCTAATTTAAAATGTTTTTTTTTTATCGATCTAATTTACGAATTCGGAGAATTTCGTCAATACTAATAATTAGCCTTTTTCTATGTATTTAAAAATGTTTGTCTAAATTACTAATCTTTCCCTATAAAATACTCCCTTCTTTTGGAATGGAATTCCGGGTTTTGAGACATAATTATGGTGCCTATACGTTCTAAAAAATTCACTATGAAACATTAAAAAAAAAACGAAAAAAAAAATACAATTGAAAAATATACACATTGGAATTCAAAAATATGGGACAAGAAGATTTAAGAATGAGAGGGAAGTATAGGATGAGAGTAGGAGTTAGAGATTAAAAAAGAAAAGGCGATTTATTGTTTTTTAAATTTGATTTCGACAGATAAAACTGATCTTTCAATCCAATATACTTCGTCACACTGAATTACTGATCGCTCATGTTTTTGAAAAAATAGCGCTTTGTAAGTTCGCTTGTTGCGATACGTTGTTATTGCCAGCTTGGGGCTTTGAAAAAAATATGAAATAGCGCTTTGTTTGTTAAAAAATTGTCATATACTCGTTTTTGACGAATATATTGATGAGCTCATTTATGCACCGTTCTGATAACGATGTTATAAAAACGTTTAAGAGAGTGACTCATTTGAGTCATCTTTTAAAAATAGTTCAGTGTTAATGAAATCTATCTAATCGAAATAGTTTGCATCCGTCAAATTTTAATTAATATAAATGACAAGAATTTTGAAATCGAATATTCACCTTCATTGCATAATCAATTGGCCACAAGATTAGGTACAATTTGAGTAAACACTCAAAGTCTGTTTTCAAGCAATTCATAGAAATTTGGATCCGAATTAATATCGCCAAAAAAGTTGAAGAAAGACTATACATTAGGAACAGAAGAAGTACAACGAATGTCCCAGTAAGAAAAAAATAGTATGCAACTAAATCAAACTAACTAATGGATAATAATTTTACGTTAATCGATTTTCGATCATTTATTCTTGCTTTGTTGTTTATAACAATAAGTAAAAACACGCATTTCAGCCTTGTCTTTTATAAAGCTCTCTCGTAGTTTTACATCATCAGTTTAATTTAGTTTGATACAATTTTCACCTTGTATTTTTAATTTCGAACAGAAGTTCATATCTTTCATTGTGTGGAGTTGGGTTTATCCGTCGTCTGATTCTTTTCCTGTCCGTACCTTTGTTCTACCATGCTCTAATTATCGCCATTTCAGTACCATCGTATGTGTTGTTGTTGACTTCTTTGATACGCGCTGTTGCTTGCTGATTTGACTGCCTCGAGAAGGTTGCATCCAATAATCGGGGTCACCAATTAATTTAGGATAGTGGTCCTAAATATAACTTTAGCCGGCGTACGAGATCTTTGGTAGCTCTTTAGTCGGAGCACGGGCTCTTGTCTTCTAGACTTGTACAAATTATTCTTCACTTCGTTGTTCGGTTATATAGGCGCTCGCCCCCAGCAGACAATTGATGATAGCAGACAAACGACAATTGTGACAATTCTTCTTTTGTTTATTGTACAGTATACACAACATCAAGGTTGTACTACAAGACTGGTTACTACAAGACTACATCTTACAAGACTGGATAATACTACAGCGATAGCGACCCTTATATACAGAAAACCAACAATAACCATGTCTCTCCCAGGATTTTAACCTAATCAGAATTGTAAAGAATAGTATAAGGATTTGATCTATAAATCTATATTCCGGGGATTAGAATGGTACTATCGATCCCATTAGCCTTATTGATTGGGGTTTTGAATACTAATTACCACCTGGACGTTATTGATCCAGTTATTTTTCGTTGCCATATGTTGCCTAATTTAAAATGGTTTTTTTTATCGATCTAATTTACGAATTCGGAGAATTTCGTCAATACTAATAATTAGCCTTTTTCTATGTATTTAAAAATGTTTGTCTAAATTACTAATCTTTCCCTATAACATCACATCATGATTGGCAGATGTTTCACAGGCAAATACATAAAACATATTGCCATATATATATATACAGTATATGGTTAACAAAAGGCAAGCAGACAGAATGCCTGAAACGTCCGGAAAAAAAACCTACAGGGCAAGAGAGGACGGAATCTTGATATGCGTATTACGGTATTACTGTTTTCTGAAGACTTTCCACGCTTAAACAAAACTGCGATTCATACCCTATTCCCATTCTTTCACACCAGAACCTGGGGCATGAACGTGCCATAAACTGACTATTGTACATATCGTCGTTGTGCCGTCCCTCTTTGTCCTGTGTATTGTACAAGAGTTTTATTTGTATATTTCATGTCTGTTGCCTACTATAACGCAGCAGTCCTGAACTGCCGTTATACTTGTTGGGGTGCATGTCGATTTTTACGTAGGCCTAACAGAATTTATCGTGAGACACGTTTAGACAAAATTATATTATATCCTAACAATTTAGTGAACAGCTAGCTACTCGTTTAACTAGCCTACAATTTAATTATAATTAGACAAATGGAAACACGCAGAAAAGTTGATGCTAAGTGCAGGGGTTCAATATCGCAGGAAATATTCAAATATATTGCAATGTAATAAGAAAAGAAAATTTATATTCTATTCGAGTGATTCATCACTATACTTAATTTTTGTAAGAATGTATCTCCTTAAAGAAAATTTCTAGCAAAATTTCACAAACCAACATTACAAAGAAAAAGACTAGGATTAGTGATGCCCATTTAGAAAATGTTCCAATCTTGTTGTCGTAAAGATATCAAGCGTGATGCAGCAACAAGACAGTGTCACATTAAATGTCATTGTAATAATTTTTTAATGAGACGACTGAGTTGAGTTCATGAATTGTCGCAGTTTTCGACCGCTGTTACGTTTTTAACTTTCAAAAAATATATGCGACCCGCAAAAGACTAGCAACCCTTAATTTTGTCCCGTGAGCGACATAAAATTTGCCGACCCCTGGGCCGTAGCCGATAGTCGGTCACGGCTTTTTTTACATCCGAGTCCACGAATCTGAAACAAATGGCTGATTTATTCTATGAAATGGTGATCGGACTGTGGAGGCCTCGGATGAGGAATCGATGATGAATTTTACCGAAGATCGTTATATATCACGTATTTTGGTGCAGGTCATCAGGCTGTAGAGATGAATGAAATGTACAAAATCATTATTATAAGTTTGGGAAAATTAACTTTTGTTTTCAGTATTTCAATGTGAAATGGGGTAAATATTTAGGGAGTTAAATGCTATAAGGCAAGCACACGGCGGTTTTTGAGGGGGTAGAACCGTAGATTCTTTCATTTTCGACCTCTTATATGGTGAAAAAGAGGTTTTCAGCCGTGATACTATTGCTATCAAAACAACAAAATCGCCTTTCCATCAGTAAACGGAGTGATTTTAAATTGTGTCTGACGAAAATGTCACCAAATAATGAAAAACTCGCTGAAAAACACCAAGCGCATCCTTCTCATTAAAACACACTATAAACTATGATTTGTCTTATTATTTGGTCTGTAATATAGGTTTCTGACTTTATATTTTTTGTAGTGCAGGGGGGCGATAAAGTTGTATAAACTACTAGAGGGGGGCGATGGTACAAAAATTTTGGGAACCACTGATCTAGTCCACTCTACACTTTGTCAGCCCACAGTTTCATACCGAAGTTATCTAGCAGCCATCTTTCTCGTTTTCAGAACCGTAAAGAGTGTTGTCGGAAAACGATTTAACACAGCGTATAAAAGGCGCGACGCGACGTTGCCAGGAGGCCCTGAAAAACCTCTAGAAAATGATTCTCGTAGCGCACATCTGGTAACTAAATAAATTCTTTTGTTTGTATGAAAATGAACATACTAAACGCATTACAACGAAAGTTGCCGTTTTTCTATAAAACATGCTTTAAAAATCTTGATGCAACAGTGGATATACGGGTATTCGCCGAAAATCAATAACCATAGGATTACAACGACACAGCATGAAAGGCTGCATTCATTTTATAGAACCCATCAATTTTTATGCGATTTTTCGTCGCATAAAAATTGATGGGTTCTATAAAATGAGTGCAGCCTTTCATGCTGTGTCGTTGTAACCTATGGTTATTGATTTTCGGCGAATACCCGTATATCCACTTTTGCATCAAGATTTTTAAATTCGAATTGCTAATTGTGGAAAAATCGGAAGAATGTGGCCTAAAAATAGATCACAGAACGATATATATTATATTTTTTTCGGTCGACCAAAACGTTCAATAATAACGAAATTGTCGAATCAGCGGAAGAAATGTATGTAAATTGTCGACTGTGATTCTTTTTAAAACACTCATAAAACGAATTTAACCACGAAACCGGAAAGCGGTTACGCGTTGTTTTTCTTTGGCCACTCAAAAGAAGTATTATATGCATATACAAGAGATTCCTAAATTTTACAAACTCAAGACGCAATCACTAATAACAATTAGGGCTGGGCATTTCGAATCGAATAGTAAATTATTCGAATCGGTTAAGAGCAAATTTTCGAATCGCCGCCATCTTGTTTTACCCTTTTCGCCAATGGCCGAGGTAAATTTCTCAATTTTTTTTTCATTGAAAACATATTTTTTCAACACAATTCTGACATATGACTCTTTTCTGTATTGAGGTATTGATGAAAACTTTTTTTTTTATTGTCAGTGATGTATTCTATGTTTTCAGTAATTTATGTGTCTGGAGGACCTAAAATGATAAGAAAGTTACATACATTATCATACCTTACAAGTATTCGAGATTCGATTCGAAAATTATTCGATTCGATTCTGAAATCATCAGGTATTCGAAAATGCCCAGCCCTAATAACAATACGAGTATGGAGGGACGGAAAAAGAAATTTAATTTTCTTAACATTGAAATACAAAAATAAAAGTTTTACATTTCATGCACATCTAACCGATGCTACATGCGATATTGCTTTTGTGCATAAACGATTATAACGCAACTGGATGTCTGGTAATCATGCTTCTCTTTCAGAATTAATTTTCAGGATTTTGTCGTATATGCGGGCGCATAAGAAATTTTTTTTCAAATTGGAATGATATTTCGCGACACAATAAAAAAAAAAGGTAGGGAACCGCTAGCATATATACTCTTCGTTATTTTTGTTATATTGATGGTTATTTTCGAGTATTATTCGTTGTATTTCGTGTACGTTTGCAAAAGAAAAATCATTTGTGTCATCGTTCCTATTGATGTAATATATATATGGAAAAGCCGCAGGTGGCTTCGGGGTGCAAATATTTTTTATACTGGGTCTGCAGCATTCCAGAGAGTGCTATAACACTCGTTTTCTCTCGGCAAATATCCGATACTTAGCTAATTTATGAAATATGGAAGATCGAACAACGCGATATGGTTACCGCCGACTGATTTGAAATAAGGCATGCAAAATATTCTCCTAAGACTTCTGACCAAAGGATTTTCCAACAAAATGATTCGACCGTTGCCGAGAAATTCAAATTGTATTTATGGTGGCCGCAGATTGATCGTAAGGTATGCTTGACAACCTTTCTCATTATTAATAAGCAAAAGGCGACTCAAGCTAAGTAATGACTGCTAATTCAACAGCTACAGATTGATGCCATTTATAGAATGATCATTTTTCGGCCACACTGTATTGACTTTTTTGACTGTTTACTTCTGAAAACTCACTTGAATTATTGATTTACAATAATAACTTTAGGTGAGGGGCATACATGATATGGCTAATATCAAGTTATCGGGAGATTGTCACATAACTTTTTCCTCGGGAAATATGTGTAAAACAGTTATAAGAGAGTCATTTACACGCGAAAAGTGACTAAAAGACATTTCCCGCCGTGCGTACTGATGGGTAGAGGAAGGCGTAACTGACCGGCAGTTACCTGAACCACCCATTTATTTAGTGACACCACAATCATTTTCCATTCTGAAATAAAAATGTGACAACTATGACTTCGTAAAGTACATCACCAGACGTTGTAAAAGACATTACAAGGCCACACGGAAGGGATTGGCAAATTTATTAATAAATGGCATGATAAATGAGCACATTTATAGAGGTAAAATGAAATATTATGAATATTTCATTCTCGCTTTACTTCACTTTGAATTCAGTTAAAACAGCAGATCTGAAGATGGCTTCAAGCTGAATACTTCTTTTTCCCAGATTCTGATATCACACAAATGTGCTGAATGAGAGGAATTGCAGCATATAAGTATACTTCTAATGACATTACATCTTAACTTGATTATAAACGGCCAATGGTGTAAAGTGTTAGCTAGGATGCAATGCACCATATTACAATGGCAAAAACATAAAAAATTCAAACACAGAGAGACGGTCAGGTGGTTTGTGGAATTGGAAATATACCACACTACCGTATTTTATGGATCATAAAGTACCTCAGGTTATAAGGCGCATATTGCTAAGATTGGGGTTTTGTCCACTCAAATGTTGTATGGCCATTGTATTTTATTCAAGGGAAACGTAAAAAGGCAGTTGTTTATCAAACAATAATATCGATGCTGGTTTTGAGTGTAGGCAATAAAGTACTACCTGATACATACGTTAGGTGCACCGGTTTCTAAGGTGCACACACACTTGAAGTGTGCCTTATGGTCCGGGAAATACGATACTAGTATTGTTATTTTTAATTAACTTCTTCAGTTACATGTATATGTATAACAGTCTACACTGAGAGAATGCTTTTGGCAAGAATATTCCACAGGAAGAGTATGCTTTGGAAACCTTAGCTCCATTAAACAAACAACTCACCCCCATGTCTCTGAAATATTCATTGTAATCCAGTCCATACCCAATGACAAACTTGTCAGGAACTTCAAACCCAATATCTGTGTGCACAAAATTAATATTATCAGGCTCAAGAGTTCAGGGCAGCAGTGAACCAGCCACCCTGAAATTCACTTGCTTCTCACTTATTCACTGAATTTTATTGTCCACTGACAATGCTTTAGGAAGTTTTCCCAAAATTTTCTTGTTCCATCGCATGGCATTTTTTGAATATTTTCCCTATCAATATATTCAATGCATATTTATAAATGAAAATTACTTTGCTATTTATAAAAAGATTTTTTTCATGCTATTTAATACATTGAGTTTCTCAAGCGAATAGCGGCCCAAGCTGAGAGAAATTCAACAAACACAATGTTTGAAAATCATAGATTTTTAGAAACACTGTTTTGTACATTGTATTTGTAACAAACACATCTCCTGTTGAAACACGTTTATTTGAAGTATAGGTTCTGTATTTTCTATTCTAAGAATGCCTGAAAACTTACGATCAGGCCTGTATCCTGAACTTCTTTCCGTCCTCTTTATCAACATGCTCGCAACTTTAATAGAATTTGGTTTATGTGGCTTCAACATTTCCAAAAGTTTTTCCATTGTTCTACCAGTGTCAATAATATCCTGTAAATTAGACAACTCTGAGACAAAAAGTGATTTTATGGTCATCATAGTTTAAACCCGGGTAATAGAAAATGTGAAAAGTTAACAATGTTTTTACCTCAACAATAAGTAAATTCTTTCCCTCCACTTTTTTCAGGTCATCTCCACCAATAACTTTAACTTCACCACTTGATTGGTCATTCTAGATACCCGAAATCTTATATGTTAGCCAGAGAATATGTCCTAACCAAACATGCGAATTTAAAAATGTAATGGCACCAAAAGGTAGATGGCTAAATTCTTTAAAAAAAATTAAAACATTGTTTTAGGCATTAGCCAAAACAGTTTTAAATTTGCTTCTGAATCAACACTGACAATTATCAAGAGTAAATAGATACAAAGAAAATAACACATTGCTCTCAAAATTCCTTGCGTATGAATAATCATTTTAGTACCCACATGCATTCCTAAGTTTTTTGAATGTATAATGCTTACTTTAGGTGCTGTTTTGTTATGTAACATGATATAGCCATTAGAAGAAGCTACTATTTCAGGACAAGAAAAGCATCAAATTACCTGATAACTTTTAAGCCTAATAAAGTCTATTCCCATCTGACAAGAATTGTTTGACTGAGCACTCAATTGTCGTAATTGATGCAAAAGGTCATTGAAAAAAATGTATCCGCCTTTTAAGACACACATTGCCAACAATGGTTTTGAAAAATCCATTTCATAAAAAATATCCTTTGCCATTCGTTCAGTTCTGTGAAAGCCATGATAATTTCCAGTTTTACCAGGAGTTCAGAATGCTGCAAGGTTAGAACAGGAAAATAACCATGAACTGGTATAGACCTGAAACTTAGAAAGACATCAGTTGACGTGAGATCTGCCTAGTGGTTGAAGCGTTGGACATAAATTGGGTAAGCAATGCCGAACCACCAGATTCCAGTCTTTACAAAAAAATAGTATTATTAATTAGGTAGTAGTAATTAGTTCCTTAGCTAGCAGTGGCTTGTTCTACAGAACCTTGTTTAAAGTGAAGAAGTATAAAAGATTGTATAAAAAATAGATCACCAGCTACCATTTTTCAAGAAGATATGACTTATGTGTGCACAATATGGAGGAATAGCTGAATCTAACAATTACCGACTTATACCATCTGTATTTCATGGACAATTTTCTAGAAATATAAACGACCTGTCAATTACAAGTCCTCTTGGCAAAAGAACATATTCTACATCAGATTCGTAGTGACGTGGAATATTGAAGTACTTGGGTGAATATCCTGGAAAGTCGTCCTCCACCTGCAGAGAAATTAGATACCAAATAAAATTAAAATAACCTGAAATATGATTATACTTAATTAAGAAAACTTCAAATTCCATTCCTATATTTGACAAGAAACTCCTTACCACTATGCAGCCTCTTTCATCACCCATTACTTTGATTGTGATTAACTGGAACTTTATTAGTGAGAAATCTTAAATTTCTAGCAAAAGATCACCCTGTGATTAAAACAATTCACTTAGATCAAACAAAAACTAGGTCATCGTTGGAATACTCCATTCAAACACATGGTACATAACAAACACATAACATCTCATAGCAATTTGGGCTATTATTTATTAGAAGCATTAGTCACTGCTTCAGAAATCATTTTTGTTTTATTTTTCCAGTAAGCTATATTTACGAGTCGAATTACGACCTTGTCCATGTGCAAATATTTTCATGAAAAGACTGTCAAAATGAGAATTTATACAATGATATACAAGTTAAACATATTATGTCACTTATAATATTTCAGCCAGTCAAAGATCTGTGCTTTGAAGAATATTTGCATTGTGGTAACAATTTATTGCATCAAGTTGTTCATTGCGGAGCCATATATGAGAGCGTTTCAATGTCAGAAGAGCGATAGCTTTCTGAGGATTCCAACGATACTTTGTCATTAGATAACATGCTGCTAATGTAGCACTCCTAGTCCTACCGGCTTTACAATGAACATACACACTCTCATTTCTTTGAGCATGTTTATGGATAAATTCCACTCCTTTAGTCAGGTTATTTTGAGACGGTGCAGCAATTAAGTCAATAGTTGGTAAATATAATACATCTACAGCAAGTTCTTTCCACTCTTTAGCCGTGACAAACCATCTTTTGAGTTCATATTCTTCATTAAGAGATATGACACCTCTAACATTTTCTTTCTTTACAAGTTCACGACTCATCGACTTGAAAGGCAATGCTCCAACCAAAACAGTTTCGTCGATACGATCAAACCATCGTCTTGAGGTAATTTTTTCAAGAATTACATTATAGAGAAGAGTGGGATAAAAAGCCAAACGAGGGCCAATACTATTGGGAAACATAGATTCACTTTAGCCCACATGTAATAACTATAAATATTATATATACCATATATCAAAATATTTCAATATGTAGTTTACAGTCAAACCTCAAGTGCTTATTTTGTATTTTGATTTTCTAAATACAAAAACCAGCTGTGACTTGCAAACGGTATAAAATAATATTGTGTAAAAAAAGAACTTTTTTGTTCCCAGCTTTTTAGCCAGATTTCCAGTTAGCTTTTCACATGTAATATACATTGAGAAAATCAACATGATTCTATTTAAATTTTGGTCTTTGCGAAAATGGGAAGAATTGAGTTTTTGTGATACAAATAAAATTCTCAGTATAAAAGAGCTTGGTGCTATTTTTTAGTGATTTCATTATACCAGAAAGATGTTCCTTGTATTTTATGTAAGAAATTAATACAAACCCTATTTTAAATTGGATTAATTTTCTGAATTTTTAACTACAGTTCAAGTCGATTTCACGAACAGGCCCCATTATCCCATAACTGTATGTACACATACAACCATACATCGTTCACTCATTGTACTGTCATTGGTAAGGACGTTTACAATCCAATGATGCTGTGATAGTGTCAAAGAGGCAAATTTAAATGCAACATTGATGTCAATATTTGGCTGGAACCAGTTGTAGGGTGCCATCTTTCAATAACACTTGGGCCGCGGAAAAATTCAGTCCTTTGTGCCTGGAATAGGGATGGGAAACGCAGAATAATTTACTATACTAGAATAATTAAATCAACCTCAGAATACAATATCAGCATATCCTATTCTATTATGAGTTTTTACACTACATTGCTGGATGAAAATGTACGGTACCATCGGTAATACTGTCCTGAGTATTGGACGTTTTTTAATACTAACATGGTTCCTTATGGCAGTGAAATTCAGCAGCAATACTAACAAAAAATTTTTGGACTTGATTCTTCAAAATTCAAGTGATCCGTAAATACTGATGCTAAATTACGACTCGCATTATATACTTTATTGCGCTTCAAGTTATGTTCATCGCCAAACGTCCATTATACAAAAAAATTCAAAGTGTACTCAACCGTTTTATTAGAAAAGTTTTCCATAGAGGAAATAGAGAAAATGTTGATGACTTATTTAAAGAGTATAAGCTACTACGAGTTGAGGATTTAGCTAAATTTGAACTAGGAAGCATGATATTCTCATGCTACAATGGGCAACTCCCATCCAGCCTGAACAGATTGTTCCGAACAAACCCAAATTCAAACAGCAGAAATAAAGGGAAAATTTTTTATTCCATAAAAGTATCTCACAGGAATCCATTGCAGTATGTGGACCAGTGCTCTTCAACCTTTTTGTTATTGTGGAACCCCTGATATAATTTTTCATTTTTTATGGAACGCCGATTAACAAAATTAAAAAAACAAACACGAAATACTCGTAACACGAAATATTTGTAATTCAAATATTTCTACTTCAGTACTTCAACAACGAAACAGAAAGAAGGTAACAAGCCTGAAATTCAAAGACTACGTTGCTCTTGCTTTTCTTATGCAATCTTCTTGAATCGTGGCTCCACGGCGCTCAATGCAACTCTCATGCTCACGTCTACACTCTTTAAACAACTTCGCAACGGCGCAACATGCTGAAGCAAGAAATGAACCCTACTGCATGTATTGCGAAACCCTAAGGCTCCGCAAAATCCCTGTTAAAGAGCACTGATGTGGACCAAGCGCTTGGAATTCCCTACCTAATGGCATAAAAAAAATCAAACTCAGAATTTCGTTCCAAACTTAGGCAGCATTTGTTATCATCATATTAGCCAAACTCTCTGTTTTGAACATATTACTGTTTCTGAGTTTATTTTTTTAAGGGGAATTTATGACCAAGATGGGCTACTAGAGACTATTTTCATTGAAAGCACCAACAGGAAACTCTGAAGGATATCAATCACCCATCAGCAGACAGCCACTTCAACTCCTCAGCCTCAGCGGGTAGTTATAAAATGACTATGTCCCATATGTCCCTACTAAAATAGCTATGTCCCTACTAAAATGGCTATGTCCCATTTAAAATTGCGACTCCGATATTTCCTACTAAAATGACTATGTCCGCTATGTCCCTACTAAAATGGCGATATCCCTACTAAAATGGGTATGCCCGCTATGTTCCTAATAAAATGGCTACGTCCCTACTAAAATGGCTATGTCCCATCTAAAATTGCGAATCCGATATTTTCCTACTAAAATGACTATGTCCCTACTAAAATGGCTATGTCCCTAGTCCCTACTAAAATGGCGATAACCCTACTAAAATGGCTATGTCCCTAATGAAATGGCGATGTCCACTATGTCCCTACTAAAATGGCTATGTCCCTACTAAAATGGCGATATCCCTACTAAAATGGCTATGTCCGGTATATCCCTCCTAAAATGGCCATGTCCCATCTAAAATCGCGAATCCGATATTTTCCTACTAAAATGGCTATGTCCGCTATGTCCCTACTAAAATGGATATGTCCGCTATGTCCCTACTAAAATGGCTATGTCCCTACTAAAATGGCTATGTCTCTTCTAAAATCACAATATGTTCCTACTAAAATGGCGATGTCAACTATGTCCCTACTAAAATGGCTATGTCCGCTATGTCCCTACTAAAATGGCTATGTCCCTACTAAAATGGCGATATCCCTACTAAAATGGCGATGTCCACTATGTTCCTACTAAAATGGGTATGTCCACTATGTCCCTACTAAAATGGCTATGTCTCTTCTAAAATCACAATCCCGATATGTTCCTACTAAAATGGCGATGTCCACTATGTCCCTACTAAAATGGCTATGTCCGCTATGTCCCTACTAAAATGGCTATGTCAATACTGAGATGGCTATGGCTCTACTAAAATGGCGATGTCCGCTATGTCAATACTAAGATGGCTATGGCTCTACTAAAATGGCTATGTCCCTACTAAAATAGCCGTCCCACGTGTAGAGGAAGGTGGGGCACGTTGGGACATGGGGCACAGTGGAAAATCAGCTCTCAAACTGATACTATATTCGCAATCCTGTTCGCAGTTCGATGTTTCAATCCGCCCTCCGGTGAGTTACAACGTCCCCGCGAATGAACAACGGACGGGTAGAGCGGCGCAAGCTAAGAGGTGAAATTGGTTTTGGGAGGTTGAAACTAAAATTTCACCGTTCCAGTTTTTTCTTTTTTCCACTTTAGCCTTTCCAACATGACAAAACACCGTCTGACATTTTTCAGCTTTAGTCCACTGTGAAGTATTCATAACGTTGGCGAGTGGATGTGCCTTCCGAATTTCAACGTGGGATGGTCTGAAAATATTTGTTTCCTATGGGGAACAATAGACCGGGGTTCGGTGGGACACGCCCTACAGGGCACTATTCGACAGCGTTTGATACAATAAGTGCTTAGAGACCTAGAGATGCATTATATTTTGTGTAATATGATGAGAATTCCAGATTTAGACTTCAAGGAAGGAAATAATCAAATTTGTTTGCGAAATTTTTTGTCAAAATATCTGAATTATTTCAGTTGAACATTGATTTTAAAAATATTAGTTCTTCAAATTTGAAGTCTCCCTGTTCTTTTAGACGATTATGCTGATAAATTGCTTATTTTTAAGGGCATACTTCGTTGAATTTTGAAAGACTGACCCATTGTGCCCCAGGGTCTGTCCGAATGTGCCCCACAAGTGGGGTACAGTGGGACACTTGACAGACGTTTTTCAAAGCATTTTGGTAGTAAGATGTGTGTTGCAAGGAATTTCTTATAGTCGCTGAATAAAAACTAAATTTTCCCCTCTATGCATTAGTCCCGCAAACTAATATGCAGAATTAACGGCTCAAAATATGCAAAAGAAAAAAAGTGTCCCAACCTCCCCCACTTTCCCCTACTACTCGTCCCACGTGTACCCCTCGTACCACGTGTTCCACTTGTACCACGTGTCCCACTTAACCCACATGTACAACTTGTACCATGTGTCCCACTTGTACCAAGTGTATCACGTGTCCCACCACTTGTCTCAAGTGGACCACTTGCCCCATGTGTGGACCATGTGCCCCACGGCTATTTTAGTAGGGACATAGCCATTTTAGTAGGGACATAGTGGACATCGCCATCTTAGTAGGGATATCGCCATTTTAGTAGGGACCTAGCGGACATAGCCATTTTAGTAGGGACAAGGCGGACATAGCCATTTTAGTAGGGACATAGTGAACATCGCCATTTTAGTAGGAACATATCGGGATGGTGATTTTAGAAGAGACATAGCCATTTTAGTAGGGACATAGCCATTTTAGTAGGGACATAGCGGACATATCCATTTTAGTAGGGACATAGCGGACCTAGCCATTTTAGTAGGGACATAGCGGACATAGCCATTTTAGTAGGGACATAGCGGACATAGCCATTTTAGTAGGGACATAGCTATTTTAGTAGGGATATCGCCATTTCAGTAGGGACATAGCGGACATAGCCATTTTATTAGGGACATAGCTATTTTAGTAGGGATATCGCCATTTCAGTAGGGACATAGCCATTTTAGTAGGGACATAGCCATTTTAGTAGGGATATCGCCATTTTAGTAGGGACATAGCCATTTTAGTAAGGACATAGCGGACATAGCCATTTTAATAGGGACATAGTGGACATTAGGCTTGCACGTAATTTACGGATTTACGGAATTACGGAATTATTTCGAGTTACGGAAGCGAAGTTACGAATTACGTAAAGTCGTAATTATTGGTCGAGCGCTTTCGCGATTGAAACGAGCTCTCTTCAGAGCAGTCAATTCCGTCGATTGTAAAGAATTAAAGTTTAAGTAAAAGAAGTTAGAGTTCCGGTATTCGCAGCCGTTTTTCTCTCTCTTGTTAGGCAGATGGGGAAGGCATAACGCGTCATTTACTAACCTATTATCAACGTATCTAGGATGGCCAATGTACATAATAACCGTAGATAAGGAATAGACTTGTGTTGAGACCGATGGACGTCAACACACCTGGTTTCAACTTCTTCGGGTGAAATGACTAAAGAATGTAAGAGATCAACTTATAAAACATGGTGTATTTGTAAATGCCGTGATAATTAATGAAGCGCTTATCAAACATCAATATAAAGACGGAAGAGAAATTGCGTAATGAACCAACGCAACTTAGTATTTCGGCATCGGTAAAGCGATTGAGACGGCAGAGAAACAACAATACGACGGGATTTTCCGTGTTTATTCTGCGCGAGATGCATTTTCTATTACAAAATCTTGATGTTCTGTTACCGATTTGGCATTGCTCAATATGTTTTTCACAATGCTTCGCAATATGTCGGCCAAACATGATTACCTGTCTTTACCAAATGCGGCAACTTATTGCCGATTTATTGTCGACTCGAATACCACCGGCACTCGACCAAACTTGTGTCAATCTTGGCAAATAGGATTGTCGACTTGAGTTCAAAAAATAAATTAATATTTTCAATAATGTGCAAAATAAATGTCACAAAATGCATTGTTTTGCGATATAACTTTGTATTTTCGGAGAAGGCATGTCATATAAGTACGGTATTTTAAATAATGCGCAAATAATTAATATTTGATCTAAATTTATCGCAAATAATGTTATAACTTTTAGGCCGAGAAATGATTTAATGTAAAATGAAGCATAGAATTCGGAATATCGTCAATAAGTTGGCATCAATAATTATTATAAAATGCTAACTAAGTAGTAAAGTCGGATATTGTAAAAAACGAAGAAATAACAAGTCTTCGTCGCGAGGCAAGCGAATGTATAATCAAACGAGAGAATACGCTTGTAGTTGATTAATAAATTAGCAACCCTGAATTTTTATTTAATACGAAAGTCGTATTAATACGTTAATACGATTTTGAAAAAGTGAACTATCGTTTCTTAAATATATTACCAGTGTTGGTAATGATAAAATTGATCGCATAAAATTTGGTGATAAAGTGGATAAAAAAAATCAAAGCTAATACAAAAGATAAAAATCAGAATAAAATTATTTTGAATTCACTCCTTGATATTTGTCTTTAACATCTGTCGTCGGCGTGTAGTACTGCCGGGAATATGAAAACCAAACTTCGATGTCCCATTCGGAATAGAAGTGGATTAAATTGGTTGTTATGATAGGTTTAAATGTGTGAAAAAAATATCGCAATTACGGGGTCATTACGTAATCGATTTGGCCGTAATTACGGAATTGATTTTTGTCAATTACGTGCAAGCCTAGTGGACATCGCCATCTTAGTAGGGACATAGTCATTTTAGTAGGAATATCGCCAGTTTAGTATGGACATAGCGGACATAGCCATTTTAGTAGGGACATAGCCATTTTAGTAGGGACATAGCGGACATAGCCATTTTATAATTACCCGCCTCAGCAGGATGCAATATGAGACAATGGACTGAATTAATATTTAGCTCACCCTTCTAATTCTATTACTGTATTATCATGCTTAATTAGACAAATACAAAGAAACGCAAATTAGGTTAAAGCAATGAGCATATATACAATGAGTGGAAACTTCCAAATATTTGCTCATTAATCCATTGTGCCATGCATTTTTTACGTCGTCCAGCTAAATGGTTCGTTGCATATGGAGAAAGCATATCGCTCGCTGCTAAAATCCCTTGCTTCGGCCGCGCCGGTTGAGAAATTGGCCGTATTGAGGCTTTCAATTTTTCGATTCGTGTTCGGTTTTGGGTTTCGAAGTATGGTACGCTGAAAGCATACTAACTATAAGCATATGCCTATTGGGAATGCATATCTATTAGCTATAGCACAGAATATGAAGTCAAGTGCGGTTATTTCTGATTATAGCATGGGATTTAGGTACATATTTATCCATGGGAAAGGAAAGGGATATGAAGTCCTAAATATATGGCTAACCACAGCTTCTCGCAATCATAGTTTATAAGGCGCTCCATACGAAGCCCCAGGGCCCTTCGATTTCAAATCACTCTGGCAGTCTGGGATATCTTGACAATATAAACGAAGACAAAAATTAGAAGAATAGCAGGGAATCGGCTTATCACTTTCCTCTCCACATGAGTAAATGAGTGGGTCGTAACGAGTGGTGGGATTCAAATTTTTGTCAGCTGGTTCCATCACAAAAGTCATATTTTTCGGCCGGTTCTGTTACATGTTTTTTTAGTAATGCTGACCGATTCGCTGATTTCATTAAATTCCGCGAGACGGTTTTATAGAACGGGCTAAATCCCACCACTGGTCTTAACCCCCCCCCCCCCCTTTGGTTTGAGAAAAAATTTTCATGCGAAACTTCTTCCACAAAAAAGCAGCACCGTCGTTTTACGGTCGCGCATTATGGTTTCGTCAAAACGATATTATTCTGCGTATTATCACCACAGCGCAATTAACACCCCCATACTTTTTTATCTTTACGATATGTTATTTTTTTTGTTGGCGCTGATAATGACAAATAAGAATGCGTGATTGTTATTCAGTAACGCGTATGTAACGGCCGTTATGGCCGTTCGAAATGAAAGACGGGGTTATGAGCTAATTTCAGGACATTCTCCTCCCGATTTCTCTTATTTTAATACAAAGCAGGGCGCATTGAAAAGCAAAATACAATTTATTAACATCAATTTACAACGAGTTACGTAAAATTTACCGACGGGTATCGCCAACAGACAGAAACGATGAATGTGAGAATTTTTTATTTTGTGTCATTTTTGCGCCAACATATTTTTCAATTTCTAATTTTGCATAAATCGCGTCAACATCGTTTTTGTAAATTTAGAAACGTTGAATCAGAAAAGCAAGGCATGTGAATAATGTATTTTATGCAAATTTCCCGAGATATTGCGGAGAAATAATATTTTGACCACGTAGAAATGTCATTATTGCTGATTTATTCACGTGTTAAGTATCAGTGTTTTAAACCAAAGCTGAGTTACGTGAATACTCAACACTGAGTATTCTAGAGATTACCAATTTGCGGAGTTTTTTAATTATTATTTAATATGAAAGTAACACGGAAACGATATAAAATTAAAACATAAAAATGTCAACTATCAGCTTCACAAATATCGCATCCCGGGGTCAGTAATGATAATATTGTTCGCTCAAAATTGGGACCGTAACTGTGATACAAATCCAACATAGAAGATAAAAATCAGAATAAAATTAATTTTTGTTGTGAATACATTCCTTAATAGTTGTCTTTAACATCTTCGCCGATGTTCGTTAAAATATTCGAATAATTTTATATAAAAAAAATACGGTTTGCCCACCACTAATCACGGCGCATGTAAATAATCAATAAATGACAATAAAAAATCAACTTTGTTAGCATTAAATTCCAAGTAAAATTTCCACATTTCATGATTCGATCGGCGCTACACGCGAGCGTGTTTTTGTATATATTCACCAAACACCGTCAAGAAAACAGAGGCGAGCTACACGTGACTGCGGAATTTCGCTGTGAACGACGCATTGTTTTTAAATTATTTCACGCCTCACGCAGTCGTGAATTGAACTTTTGCCGCACTGTTTTAATTTCACCGTATGCCTCCCACCCCGTTGGAAAAATCCTGGCTGCGACCCTTGTTCAAATTCTATATCTCACTATTGATTACAAAAGTATAATTGCATCCAAATCAACAGTATCTATATATATGACTATATGAAGGATCGTTGAAATTAAATAATATACATGCAAAAATCATAATTGATAACAAAATGTACTCTAAATAATGGAATAAAAAACAAAACTTTTTTGTGTAAATTCACAAGACATGAAAATGGCAAATTTTAAATTTCAATGGCAAGATATCCCAGAGTAATTTATAGTTAAAATCAGTATTTTTAATAAGCATACGAATAGCTCACAAAGTCCAGGCAGCCTGGGGGTTCATATGGAGCACAGAGCTATTTGGAGAGGCCGTGGTTCGCCATTTAATAGGCTTTCGGTTTTATCGGCTTTCTTCTCCCCCTGGATAAATATGTAAGTCCCATGTTATATCAATGAATAAATACAGCAATAACCGCACCCCACGTGGCGACTGATTCATATTCTGTTCTGTAGCTACGTTTTCTGCCTAATAGATATGTATTCCCAATATGCATATGCTTATAGTTAGTATGCTTTCAATGTACCATACTTCGAAACCCAAAACCGAACACGAATCGAAAAATTAAAAGCCTCAATACGGCCATTTTCGCACTCGACCCAGCTGAAACAAGGGATTTTTGCAGCGAACGATGTACTTTCTTCATATGTAACGAACCATTTAGCTGGACGACGTAAAAATGCAGGGCAAAATGGATTATTGAGCAAATATTTGGAAGTTTCCACTCATTGTATATATGCTCATTGCTTCAACCTAATTTAGTATTAGCCTTAATTAAATAGTACTTTTATATATTTCTTTTCTTCGGCAAAAATGCAATCATGATAGGTTTTGTTGAAATGCTCTTCATTGAGTTTATTACTTATCGATTTTAATCGGTAAGTATGTTGATAGGTATTTGTCTGTTTGTCTGTCTGTTAGATGCACGCGATATCTCACGAAAGCGAGATTGAATCTGCTCCAGATTTTGCATGTGCATTCATCATATGTCGGACCCGAAGCCTATTGATTTTGGATGAATTATGTCGTATAATTAGCGAGTTATTAATTAATTAGTGATGGTACACAAGGTGTCACTATGGAGTGAGAGCGCTGTTTTGGGGGATCCCCTAACTTTCGATCGATGAGTCTTTGGTCTCTGACCGATATTCTCGTTTTTTCTTTAATTCTTCCCACATTCGGCTTTAATTTAAAAAAAAATAAAAAACTAAGAAACCTAAGAAATTGATACGCGGACTGAAGTATTTCACCAAAATCCGTATGGCTCACATTTTTTGTGAAATAGCCATATTCTATCAAAGACTCTCCTTTCACCCTTAAGTGACGCATACCATATAGGCAGCGCACATTTACCTTTTATACTTCGCCCATTCATATTATATGGTCTCACCACTGAAAGGTCCGAAGGTGGTGTATCTACGCCGAAATTTTGATTTCATCGTTATGTATATGTGTATTTGGTGTTGTGTTGTCTCTATTTATATATATTGTCTTGTCAAGTCTAGTATAGTACCACGAGTACTTCCAGTTGCCGCAGCATACGAATCCTGCATACGTTATTCCTAACCCCCACCTGACTATGCCATCCAAAAATTATGTCACTACCGAAATGGCATCTGCGCCGCCGATAACAAGCATCGGGTCTGGTATAGTTTAGTTTTAGTACCACATGCACTTCTAGTTGGCCTGGCTCAACAATTTTTGCATATGTCAATCCTTGGACACGACATTTTGGAAATATCGCCATTTTAGTAGGGACATAGCCGACATAGGTAGTCATTTTAGTAGGAAAATATCGGATGCGCGATTTTAGATGGGACATAGCCATTTTAGTAGGGACATAGCGGACATGCCATTTTAGTAGGAACATAGCGGGCATAGCCATTTTAGTAGGAACATAGCCATTTTAGTAGGGACATAGCCATTTTAGTATGGACATAATGGCTATATATGGCCAACGTATCAGTCAAAAGCGAACAAAAACGACCACAAAACATTAGCCAAGATGGCTTATCGGATTCGCTTCCCGATTTACCTGTATTTGGCCCCTTTTTATCGCCTCAAGTATTTTGCGTAGCGATCTCAATATCATTGCGTGGCCTCATTGATGCCTAAACAATGGATCAAAATGTCCATTGTCTTACCATTGTTGTGCTGCAGATAGTAAACGCTTGACTGATCTTCTTTTCCGACGCATTTCTTGTCGGCGAATGCATGGGAATTAATGGGTGAAGTGACAACCATACTTTGTAAAAATTTAACGTTTTGAAGCACGATACGTGGGATATTTGATAGTAATAGAAAGTTTGTACCTTCAGCTCATTGATTTAGCTAAAGAGGACCTTGATAAAAATCGGTGATCGTAAAAATCGATTGATTTTTAGAGGGTGGATTCCCCTATAATTTCCCTGTATCAAGGCTTGCGAAATATTTATCTTGAGCATGATTAACCTACATTTTGCATATTATCCCGGCACAAAATGTCATAAATAAGGGTCGATTAGAATAAGGGAGATCAGAATTAATGGGCCCTGAAACATTCGCCGAATTACGTCACTCGTAAAAATAGTCGGATCTTTTCAGATTTTCAACATACGGAAGGTCGAAAACTTCAATATCGCGTGTTTTGTTATTTGAGATTAATTCAAGGCAGTGCTTGGATCAGGGATGTTCAAATCGATTGTAATATTCGAATATCGCGACCTTCGAATATCGTTATTTCGAGTTTATAAGCGCACATATCCTAGCGCCGAGGTCCACGTTCCGATTAAAAACATGTTACAAAACTTCATTTTCATCGTAATCGAAGGCGCACGGCAATAAATTACAGCCACAGGAAAATATTTCAATTAGCGCTGATTTGAATTGCTTATAACACGTCGAGGATGTTTTTGATTAAAAATGTTTTACGAATAATATACGAAATTATTATCGTATATTTAAATTTAGTCGAGACAGTTTGTGCGGCCTCGACAATAGCAAATTGTGTCGCAATTAATCGTTTTCATCCTCACTTTCGATAGTACTGCCGGCATGAAATATTTATGACAGTACTGAATCGAATAATAAAACACGATTTTCGGTCCTAATTCTTCATCATTGATGAAAATTCAGGAATCGGGTTCACTCATTTGATGGCGCCCCAGAAGTATGTGCACCAAGTTGGCAAACACCGGAACGTAGTATGTGTACCAGGTTAGAGTTAAGCCACAATTTTATTCCCATTTTCTTTATTATTGTTCTTTTATGAGTTCCGGACCTAGCCAAGGGACTCCCATTTGTACCTGAAATTATGGCCCAACCCCAACCTGGTACACATACTACGATCCGATGTCCACCATCTTGGTTCATGTACCCATTTGATTATGACAATGATCGCGTAATAATACTTGCGTTTTTATAAATCAACGAATGGTTTAGTGAGCAAAATGAAATAATGATAAAAAACACAGAACACTCTCCACGGTCTACCGTTCGTAGTTTTTATTTGTTATTTCTCTATTCGTTGTATGTGTTCATTTTCTATTTATTATGTGGTAATTTAATTCTAACATGTAATTGTTAGGGGTTTACCCAGTATTATATTCTACACAAATGTTACGTCCGAGTTTTGTGTAGGCTTAGAACGAATTAGAATTAGGGCATTTATATGTAAACTGTAAACATTTATATGTAAACCTTACTTACAGAATTTTCTACTTACTGATAGAATGGGTTTCCGAAACGAATTAATTTCGTAGGTAGAGTTTTTACTGATTTTTTGTATCCAGAGCTCTTCAGAGTTTCTACTAGTATATATTTACGGTTTCTAGAGTGCAGCCCGCGGCTTTATCCAGTAACTTGTATCTGGCCTTCTGTCAATGAATGTTGCACACCCCTGCCCAAAAAGATATATCGCAGGCATAGTGATGGAACTCAGTGACTGTGGTATAGTTGTCAAGGGCAAATTTACCAGCTGAAAAAGAACTTTTAATCTATCACCAGCCTAAAGAAACTAAAGGTATTCTTTGTTTCATTTTATATATATATCTATTTTACAATGCGGAACAAAACAACTTATTGAAACAAGATGCTTGCAATGAAATTCTGAAATGGCGTCGTTTGCAGAGGGAAATTAATGGAGAATAAATAACGACGTGAAGGTGCTCAGAGCACAACGTTTACGGATCAGACTGAATTAGATCGGCTAATATAACAAAATGCAATCGCACGCAATTTTCACAAATTGATAAGAAACCACCCTTTGGTGGCATATCCCACTTTGGATTTAGTATACGATCTCACGCACATGTTCGCACTTGTGGCCAATTATAAATTTGTCCGAATACATCATATAATTTCTATTTCAACAGTGTATATGAATACCGCCGTATAAACATATATACCATTAACTTTACCGGTATAATACCCCATTTTACGAGATTTTAGGATTTTATTCCACTCGGCTCCGCCATAAGAAAAGCGCTGTTTAAGCGCCCCAGAATATGATTTTACAGAAGGTCATTCAAGCGTGGAACGTCTGTGGCGAAACAATGAGTTTTCTATCCATTGTTAAGTCATCAATGGTGGCCTGGTTCCGTAGTACCCGAGCTGTACATACGAATAGAACTAAAGTAGTAGTAGTATTTTATTCCGTCAACATGTCAAATAGTTTACATGCAACATTTCAAAATTAATTTCAAGGCATTGTGACGAGGCTGTAACGAAGCGACCGTTAGGTCATCGAGTCAGTCACAGCCTTTAAAAAAATATGAAATCACCATTTTGTCAACGAAACTAAAGAGCGCTCCATAAGTGCGTATACCAATATGGAGGTAACTAATATTGTTCGCCTACTCGACACCAAGTTGTGTAAAGGGACAGAAACCCTTGGGCAATATATTCACTTGGCTAACACACACACACAATCCCCGAACTCGTAATATAACTATGATAAGGAAAGTCGGAATGAGGTTATGGCCTAGCCCCAATCTGGTACACAGACTACGAGAGTACTAACTAAACTGCGCTTCGACCTCTTCCGAAGACTTAGGTGGAGGTTATTGGATTTTTATAATATAAGACAAAAACAATTGTTTCCACTTATATCTATTGTATAATCGTCTGAACAACCAAATTTTTTCAAGAACGAGATCCACATCAGGCTATAAATTCCCAATTCGAGTATAATTGTGTTTAAATACCTACAAAAAGCCGCATATAGATCCATATGTGGCGCACTGGGCAGTAAAATAGACGAAAAACTGGCCAAAACCAGATGCAACACGAAGAAACTTTGGAAGCATAAACGCCAAGAAGTCGGTGATCGAATTGTCCCGCGCTGCGACAACGCAAAATGAGAGAGAATATCGTTTCATGTATTTCCAGTTCAGTGGAACCACCCCACAGCGAACAGGAGTCTCTCTCACATAATTATCCCTGCATGTGACTCAAACCTGCGAATTGATTAACCGTTATTGCGTGATTGGGAAGCCATTCCCAAAAATTTGTCGTGTCCTTAAAACCTCGCAATCGCATAACTCTCCATGTTTTCATCTAAATATCGTCACGCTAATAACCGAATTGCGTAAGTCATTTTTGGCGGTTTTGAGTTTTTCATAAAATAGGTACTTATGTAATGCTGCGCACCTGTCTGTTAACTCAGATTTTATTTTAAGAATTCCGAAACCCATAAAAATAGAGATTTTGTATGATACGCAAATTTGTTCAATTGTTTCGTCATAATGAATTATCATTGTTAACGCAGTACTATTATGACGTCACAAAGGCAAAATAACATCGGCGAAGGATTTTCGAGTTTTTGCATCTCAGATTCTAGCTTAGTGCTTATAAATTTCAGTTTGAACTACAGTATAGGAAGGCGTGCACTTGTGATATTCACTGTCTGAATCCAATTCACCTTGGTTGGCTTTTATATAAGGGTACATTGCTGTTTTATTCTTTATATTTAACTTTAGTCCTATTTCGGTGGATGTGCAGAGCGTGTTTTTTTGAAATATATATTTTTAAACATAAAAAATAATGTAATTGAAACAGATTAGCTATTTTGGGGATTAGACATCGTATATACTAAGAATTACATTCATTTTTGAATTGTTTTGTTTTCAGGACTGGTACATATAGTCAAGTTGCAAAATTGCGTATGTCCCCAAGTCATAGACACATTTCTGCCTAAGTCACAGTGCGCCATTATGACGTCATTTGACTGCGTCATACAAATTACCTTGAATCCGTATACGATCGGAAAATTGAACTATGGCAAATTATTGATTCTCAATGGCATAGCAATATCATTAGGAAGTTTTTTACGTTTTTCTCAAAACTGCTAAAAATGACTTACGCAATTCGGTTATTAGCGTGACGATATGCTGGTGAATATCAGTTATGGACTCGAGTCTCGTAACAGGAGTAGCTTGAAAGATGAAACCAGTACTGTAGTTTGTGCATTTTTCCGAAACTTACATAATTATTTATTTTATTTCATTATCAATTTATTTTAACATCCACAATTTTATCCCGGGGGGAGAGAAAGATGAATATGACAGCTTCATGATATGGCGATTCACGGCCTCTAGTCCCGTCACAGGTATCAGTCCATGTCGGGTGTGGGATTAGTTTGCCACCAGTCCATGTTGGGTGTGGGATTGATTAGTTAGCCAGTTACAGTATTTGTTTTCGGGAGCATGGACTCCATGGTGGAGGAAGCCGTAACAGACGGTTACCGTACGCGATCCACCCGGCGGCGAAGACTCAAACAATCCTTTCGCTCATCCACACATGGGGTTCAAACCCATTCCTGGCGCCAAGCACGATACGCCACACCACCAAACCGAGCTACTCCGGGGCATTACGCATAGTCTAGTCTAGGATCTAGACCAGGGGTGGGCAACCTTTTTCGGCTAGCGTGCCAAAATCAGCTGAATTTAACGACAAAATTCTTTCGCGTGCCGACCAAAGTTAAGAACAATGCTCTGCTCGCGGAAAACGAACTATTGCTATTATCAGTAAGACTTCTGCTGCTGCATTACCGCTAATAGAGAGTTAACATTGGGTTTATATTTTGTAACAATATGTAAAACCTATCCCATTTAAGACCGTATATTTAGGTCCATTTAGATGTCAATTTTTGTTTTAGAATTATTGGAAAACAATTGCATGTAGAATTGTGAAAAAATAAAACAGTTATGCAAATATAAAATTTGATATAAAGTATTAAAATTTTATACATATATAATACAATGATGATAATCCGGTGTTCGTCATATATCCATTTGTATTGAACATTCTCCCCATTTCACCACAGCATTATAATGTGTATTAATTTGGCTGCATTCTTACGTAATATAGTTCGTCTGTGCCACTCTTTTCTTCATTTCTGCTTGATTTATGAAGTTGTACAGCTCATGTTGGTTAGTCTCTAATCGCTTATATTTCTTTCGAAATCAATTTATAACAGTAAGTTAGCAATTAACACCGTCAAGTATTACCTTCCTGCCTATAAAAATTAGTCAACAATCTAATATCCAGTGACGAGCTGGTAAAATCGTAACAACCAGAACGCAACTAATTCGTTAAAATTTAATATTATATTTACAACACGTTCACGGATGCTTTCCCCTAAGTGTTTTTTACCATAAAAATTGCATATTTTCATAAAGTTAATCGCCACGTAACACTTGAAGTTTATCCAGAAGACCAGACGCTTTTTTACTTGACAGATTTTTCTCTAAACCTTTTTATCCTCAACTCACTGCCCTCTCTATCCCCGCCCCACTGTCCTACTTTTTTAAACCTCGACCCACGGCCTATCTACCTCAACCCACTATCTTACCACCCTGGATATTCTCGAGCTGCTGCCTATTTCCCCCTACATTTAAGTCCCACTGTCTTGTACTATACTCAACTTCCTATCCTCGCCCCCCCCCCCCCCCCCCACCTATTTTCTTCCCTCTGACCCACTGCCCTATATCCCGCTGCCTTTTTATCCTCCACCCACTGTCTATTCTCCCTCAACCTTTCTGACCTCGACCCACCAGCTATTACTAGTGTTATGGCTGGCTGGGGCAACTAGCGAAGTTAAACGACCGAAGTTCTTGGCACTTATGTGGCCCGCGAACAATGCAAAAGTAATTTCCGCCCGCGGAACTGCCAATCTTGGCCCGCCCTGAGCTATCTTCTTCTTTTGACCCACTGTCCTATTTCCCTGAACCTACCCATGCAGCAGTCAGATGCTACCAATTCATCATTTCCGTAGGGTTGTTTGATGGTATACATAGGTGTATGCTACCCTTTGTGGGTAGCATGGACAAAATGCTCATTACTCAATGTTGTTAGAGTCTGGTTTCCTCGTTATTTTATTGTTCGTATCCCGCAAGTATATCTTTTCAAATAGGTTTCAAATTGGCTGTGTATGCATGGGGAAATTTTTCGTCAAGTTGGTTGATAAAATCGGACCATTTGCGAGTTGTTTTGGGGATAATTTTGTCCTCGCCCGGCTCGACTGTTCTATTTTCTATATCCAACTTGATTCTGTAGTTGATTGTTGCTAGCTTGAATATTAAATATAGTTTTATGGTTACGGTCTGAACTGTCTGGTTGGGCATGGTGTAAGAGTTGTAGAAGATATTTTCTTTAGATATTCGGGCTGGTATTTTAGGGGTCCTGTTTAGTATGTCCGTGATTTTGGCAAGGTGTCAAGAAATGTATGAGCGGTGTAAGAAAATGTGTTGGGTATTGTCTTCGCGGCTTCCACAAAATTTGCATTTTAGCAGTTTTCTTTGGCCGTGCGTGTCGCTAAACATATATCTTCTGCGGGCTTTATTTCCAAATATGTCCTACCAGCCACTATTCTGTATGAGCATATCTTCTCTTTGTTTGTTGCTTTATGTTTCAGAGTTCTTTGCGCTACGTGAACGCAAGTCTAATCTATTCCCGTTGGGTAGGGGAACTCAGTTTTCAGGCTGTACAGAAGTTTTTTATAGATGTCTTTGTGCTTCATGCCAGCCCACTGTTGTTTGGTAAGATGTATTTCCTTTGTTGTATCCAAATATATTTGCCAGATTTTGGGGACAAAGGGGAGATATAAGTTTGGATTGATTTTTATGATTTTGGATCTTAAAGCATAGACTGCTTCCTGATGCCAAAAAAGGTAACGTGTATCGGTATTGCTTAATATTTTTATTCGCTCTGCTATACATGCTGAAATTTTTATATTGAGCATATTTATGCCGCCTTCTAACCATGTCCGTTGTAGCGTGGTTCTCTTTATTGTCTCCATTCCCTCAGGGAACCATAGGTATTTAGCAACTAGCTGTTGTACTTTGTTAAGATATACTCAGTGGCGTATCTAGGTAAAATGGTGCCCATGGCAAAGGTTTAAAAATGCGCCCCCTACTTCGCTTGTTTCTTTTTTTCGTTTACATTGAATTGATTGCTCTCAACCACGCAAACTAACATGTAATTCAATAACTACACAATAAGCAGTAGACGGTCGGGCAATACCAAGATCTTAGAATAGTATATTTCGTGACGCAAATTTGCCAATGATTTCATCAAAATTTTGTTTTTTTTGTTTCACCCCTCTTCATACTCAATATAGCCAGATCACAAAGCTTTCCTGGTTAATTGAAGATCGAAGGTGTGACAGAATTAATTTTAGTAATCCGCACTCAATTTTAAGTTCTCTACGATACCAAAATTGTTAGCATATATTCCAACCAAAAAGATAGAAAGCCAGATAACATCAAGACTGCCAAGAACACCATTCATTTTTGCTAGTTGCCTCAGATAGCCATAACATTAGTCAATTCAGTGACATTAGTGATGTAACGATATGTCAAAAGATTATTCTAGTTAATTAATTTTATGACGAAACAACACTAAATGCGATTTTTTGATTACTCTCCGAATGCGACGCGGGCCACAGATAATGAAGCCGCGGGCCACATGTGGCCAATTCATTGCTCAACTTAAGAAAATAGGTGAACACAATTTATTTCATGTCTGATCTCGAATCAGCTCCAATGAGAGTGCAGAATAATTTTGATAAAGTAACTATTTGTAATCGTAATACAAGCAGTAGCGTAGCAGCAGACTTTGGATTCCAAACGCCCGCTTATGAAATTTTCGGAAGACCTACCGCGATTTTCACAAAGCTAATTAGGCTTCCCGCTGCTTGTCAGCAGGGAACCTATTGTATTCCTGTGTTTTATTAGGCTTCCCGCTGCTTGTCAGCAGGGAACCTATTGTATTCCTGTGTTTTATTATTATTATTTATTTATTATTATTATTATTATTATTATTATTTTTTTTTCAAATTGGTCCTACAAACTTGAAATTCACCTCAAATGTGCAGAAGTTCTCAGCTAGCAATAAAATGCAAATTTTATGCATGACTGACCACGCTTTCACGCTCCAATGAGCAAAACGCGTATTCAGTTTTTTTGCGATTTCTCAAAATTGATACATGGTATTGGGTTGAAATTCATAACAATGATTAATGGACATGTTCCGGATACAATATGTCAAGGATACGCATGAGTGACCTCGGCGATACGCTCCAGTGAGCAATATAGGATTTTACATTTTCATCTTCTCCTCGAGAACGACACTACTTAGAGACTTGTAATTTACATCACATGCAGACAATAAGTCCTCCATCATAATTTGCAAATTTTATGCATGACTGACCACGCTTTCACGCTTCAGTGAGCAAAACGCGTTTTCAGTTTTTTTGCGATTTCTCAAAATTGATACATGCTATTGGGTTGAAATTCATAACAATGATTATTGGACATGTTCCGGATACGATATGTCAAGGATACGCATGAATGACCTCGGCGATACGCTCCAGTAAGCAATATAGAATTTTACATTTTCATCTTCTTCTCGAGAACGACACTACTTAGAGACTTGTAATTTACATCACATGTAGACAATAAGTCCTCCATCATAATTTGCAAATTTTATGCATGACTGACCACGCTTTCACGCTCCAGTGAGCAAAACGCGTTTTCAGTTTTTTTGCGATTTCTCAAAATTGATACGTGCTATTGGGTTGAAATTCATAACAATGAATAATGGACATGTTCCGGATACGATATGTCAAGGATACGCATGAGTGACCTCGGCGATACGCTCCAGTGAGCAATATAGGATTTTACATTTTCATCTTCTTCTCGAGAACGACACTACTTAGACATTTGAAATTCAAATCACATGCAGATAATAAGTCCCCCATCATAAATTGCAAATTTTATGCATGACTGACCACGCTTTCACGCTCCAGTGAGCAAAACGCGTCTTCAGTTTTTTTTACTCGGGAAGCCTGTTAAAGCTGCACGCAGCTCTAGTTATTATTATTATTTATTTATTATTATTATTATTATTTTTTTTTCAAATTGGTCCTACAAACTTGAAATTCACCTCAAATGTGCAGAAGTTCTCAGCTAGCAATAAAATGCAAATTTTATGCATGACTGACCACGCTTTCACGCTCCAATGAGCAAAACGCGTCTTCAGTTTTTTCGCGATTTCTCAAAATTGATACCTGGTATTGGGTTGAAATTCATAACAATGATTAATGGACATGTTCCGGAAACAATATGTCAAGGATACGCATGAGTGACCTCGGCGATACGCTCCAGTGAGCAATATAGGATTTTACATTTTCATCTTCTTCTCGAGAACGACAATACTTAGAGACTTGAGATTTACATCACATGCAGACAATAAGTCCCCCATCATAGTTTGCAAATTTTATGCATGACTGACCACGCTTTCACGCTCCAGTGAGCAAAACGCGTTTTCAGTTTTTTTGCGATTTCTTAAAATTGATACATGCTATTGGGTTGAAATTCATAACAATGATTAATGGACATGTTCCGGATACGATATGTCAAGGATACGCATGACTGACCACGCTTTCACGCTCCAGTGAGCAAAACGCGTCTTCAGCTTTTTTACGCGGGAAGCCTGTTAAAGCTGCACGCAGCTCTAGTTATTATTATTATTTATTTATTATTATTATTATTTATTTATTATTATTATTATTTATTTTTATTATTTTTTTTTTCAAATTGGTCCTACAAACTTGAAATTCACCTCAAATGTGCAGAAGTTTTCAGCTAGCAATAAAATGCAAATTTTATGCATGACTGACCACGCTTTCACGCTCCGGTGAGCAGAACGCGTCTTCAGTTTTTTTGCGATTTCTCAAAATTGATACATGCTATTGGGTTGAAATTCATAACAATGATTGATGGACATGTTCCGGATGCGATATGTCAAGGATACGCATGAGTGACTTCGGCGATACGCTCCAGTGAGCAATATAGGATTTTACATTTTCATCTTCTTCTCGAGAACGACACTACTCAGAGACTTGAAATTTACATCACCTGCAGATAACAAGTCCCCCATAATAAATTGCAAATTTTATGCATGACTGACCACGCTTTCACGCTCCAGTGAGCAAAAGGCGTTTTCAGTTTTTTTGCGATTTCTCAAAATTGATACATGCTATTGGGTTGAAATTCATAACAATGATTAATGGACGTGTTCCGGATACGATATGTCAAGGATACGCATGAGTGACCTCGGCGATACGCTCCAGTGAGCAATATAGGATTTTACATTTTCATCTTCTTCTCGAGAACGACACTACTTAGAGACTTGAAATTTACATCACATGCAGATAATAAGTCCACCATCATAAATTGCAAATTTTATGCATGACTGACCACGCTTTCACGCTCCAGTGAGCAAAACGCGTCTTCAGTTTTTTTGCGATTTCTCAAAATTGATACATGCTTTTGGGTTGAAATTCATAACAATGATTAATGGACATGTTCCGGATACGACATGTCAAGGATACGCATGAGTGACCTCGGCGATACGCTCCAGTGAGCAATATAGGATTTTACATTTTCATCTTCTTCTCGAGAACGACACTACTTAGAGACTTGAAATTTACATCACATGCAGATAATAAGTCCCCCATCATAAATTGCAAATTTTATGCATGACTGACCACGCTTTCACGCTCCAGTGAGCGAAACGCTTCTTCAGTTTTTTTTACGCGGGAAGCCTGTTAAAGCTGCACGCAGCTCTAGTTTTGGTATGAAAATCGCAGATTGTTTTTGTCAGCGTGACGAGATTATTTAGAACGTAAACATCGGTATTGTGTCGGTTAATTCTATTTCCGCAAATTTCTCCCTACCTCACAAATATATCTCTGCACGCCTTGTTCCACCAAGACATCGATAAATAGTTTTTTTTTCCTCTTCTCGAACTGAGCTTTCGTTGTGAAAAACTCGTTATTATGCGATCATCGGAAACAAGAAGATAATCAAAGCAGTGAATCCGCAACATATATTTTCCACTGAAGAGTAGGCCTACATACTATATTTTTGTGTTCCTGCGGCAGACATTATTAATAGGAAACTATATCATAGTTACTGAAGTTGGAACTGCCAATTGTGCGCGCAATGTACCTTCTTAACATTTGTTATCGTCGCGGCCTTTTGGCCTTTTTTCCGAATTTTGATGACAAATAACCTAAAAAATGTGTAAAGTATGTTCCAACAATATTGTATTAAGGTAAAATCTACTCTTTGTGATTTTATCGCAGATGTTGGGATCTTTTTAACGACGATAACGAATTCACAAGATCGCAAAACATACATCAAAACTAAATAAAATCGAATTCAAAAATATTCAAATCCGAAAGGATCCAACAGCAGGATTCGGTTTCCGCCTGCCGGAATGAGAGGGCGGCGATGAACAGTCAGTCAGTCAGTAGTTTATTTTATCACATACCAAAAGTACACAATAGACAAAAATAACTACGAAGCAGATAAAAAACAATACTTTCGGTGTGAAGGGAGGCGCGATAAACCAGTGAAGGTTATCGAGCAGCGTCACCCTGGGGGAGTGAGTCTAAAAATTCAATCATAGTGAGAAAAAAGTCAAACAGGATACTAGCAAAAGTCGTGAATAATAAATAAAATAATAAAGTCAAAGACGGCCTTTTAACACATTTAAGTGACCGATATCACGGTGTCACTCTAGTTAATAGGAGAAAGCGACTCGACACCCCTGGTCGGGGTAGCCATGGTAACAGCAGTTGGTTATTGAATAACAAACAGAAAAATAAAGTCGAGTTAGTTATTCCAAACCATGCGGAAATAATGTTATATTTTGACGCCGTACCGAAGTACGGCATAGGAGGGTAGAGATCACCGGAAAGTATATTGAATTCAGGAGCACTCAGAATTTGAGTGATGTTTAAATGTAAACTCGTAGGTCTCTACCGAAGCTGGAGGCAGAACACCTCACAGCGGAGCTTCGTTATTGAATTTTTTTTTCTTTCTTAACTATATCTAGTTTATATGTAATATTTATTGGTTCCGACTCCTCTACGGCGATATTCCGATCACCATGCTTCATTTTACATTATTTGAAAGATTTTTTGCGATACGCGATTTCATCTGAAAAAAAGATGTAAACCAAAAGCCAGGCGTTAGTTAAATGTTATAAAATTACTAGCCACAACCAGAACGCAACTAATTCGTGAAAATGTATTATATTTACAACACTTCCACGGACGCCTCGCTTTCACCGAGGTGTGTTTTTTACCATAAAAATTGCATATTCTCATGAAGTTTGTCGCCACGTAACAATTGAAATTTATCCAGAAGACCAGACGCTTTTTTACTCAGACAGATTTTCTCCTCAACTCAGCTATATCTCCCTCAACCTTTCTAGCTTCTCCCCATCGCCCCATACTACCAAGTGCCTAAAGTAATCTTGCTTTATCCACAACAAAATTGCTTGCAATTATGCAAACTCTCGGATTTTATCGAGTATGCCAATGAAATGATTGAAGCGTACGTCGTCGAAACAAGCTACAAGGTTGGAGGCATACGTGACTTATTATTATGGGTATATTTGAATATGAAACAAACGTAAAATTTCAGTGAGTGTAAATGATGACAAAAATGTATGAATTCTTCGAAAGGCACTTATTTACATAATTTTGCGGGTCATTTAAATGTAGGTCGCAATCTCAAAATCAATCACCATAATTGGTGGCTCAAAAATTTGCTACTTGTTTGGCCACTGATGCCCCTGGGCTAAATTCCGGATCGGACGGATCCGGATCGGACCAAAAAGAGAAAGATCGGCGGAGTTCATCATCGGAAACCTCTAGTCTAGTTTTAATTTTGTATATATCGCACCAACATCCTTTCGTAAAATTAAAAATGTTAAACAAGGGTTTTTATTCACTATTTATTACGACAATAAAACAATCACAGTAGAAAAGTGGAATCATAATAAGATCAACTATCGTCTTATGATTATTCACATTTCAGTGACAGAAATGATAATATTATTAGCTTAAAATTGGCACAGTTAATTTACAAACGATGACGAGAAAGATCAAAGCCGGCGCAAGAGAAAAAACTCACGATTTAATTCCATAATAGCTGTCTTTAACATATTATGTCGCTGATATGAACACATAGTTCTCCCAGGAATATAAAACCGTGCACCTTATTATTGTAAGAAAACAGTTATAATATTGGTAACTATGTTCATGTTCAGAAAATGTTCATGTTTTGTGATAGGTGTGCCGCGAATATCTAAAAAGCTCGATAGTGTGCCGCGATACGAAAAAAATTGGAAACCACTTGCTCTAAATGCTACGCAGCAACATACTAACGAAGCGTAATACCAGTAAGACTCGGGTTTGACGTGCTAATGTAACACTGATCCGTGGCAGATTTAACTCTGTAGCAAGATAAAGGTATTTTGAAAATATTAACACCTGTACTCACTGAATGTGGATTGTGGAACCACTGACACGAGCAATAATCAACAACAGTTTCGCCCAGGGAATCAGATTAGGAAAAAATGGAACAGTCTGCCGATTACACTAGAAATGATAACAGACCACAAATTAACATTATGCCGGCAACAAATATTCGACAATACATAACTAAAACAACTCCAACGGAAATGATGGAACGGAAACTTCAGGGTGACAGTTATGCTATGTTTTTTTTTATTTAAATGTAATACATTTTCCAAACCTTTTAAAGTGAAATTGATTATTCACACAGAAAAAAACAATTTATGAAAGTAGTGCTATGCCACGTAATGGTAAGAAATGTGGCGGGAAATGTCTGGTCCGAAAAGTCAGTCATTTGTTCGTTTACTGATTTATACATTAAATCAGTGGTTCCCAAACTTTTTGTACCATCGCCCCCCTATACGAGTTTTTACAACTTCATCGCCCCCCGGCCCTACAAAAATTGTAAAGTCAGAAACGAATATATTACAGACCTAATAAGAAGACAAATCATAGTTTATAGTGTTTTTTGATGATATGGATGAGCTTGGACAATATACACAATCTAAAATCACCCCTTTTACTGATGGAAAGGCGATTTCGTTGTTTTGATTGCAATAGTTGGACGGCTGAAAACCGCCATGGAAGAGGTCGAAAATGAAAGAATCCGAGGTTCTACTTCCTCAAAAAACCGCGGTGTACTTGCCTTAACTCCCTAAAATCACCCCATTTTACATTAAAATAATAAAAACAACGTTAATTTCCCCAAACTTATAATAATGATTTTAGTATATCTCATTCATCCCTACTGCCTGATGACCTGCACCGAAATACATAACATATAACGATCTTCGGTAAAATTCATACTTGATTTCTCATCTTATCACGGCCTCCAGTCCGATCACCAGTCCGTAGGATTAATCAGCCTTTTGTTTTAGATTCGTGGACTCGGGTGTGGAAAAAGCCGTGGACGACTATCGGCTACGGCCCAGGAGGCGACGAATTTTATGTCGCTCGCGGGACAAAATTAAGGGTTGCTAGTCTTTTGCGGGTCGGATATATTTTTTGCGAGTTAAAAACGGAACAGCGCAAGAAAACTGCGACAATTCACGAACTCAACTCAGTTTTCTTATTAATAAATTATTACAATGATATTTAAAATAATCACCGAAAATTTTTAAATTATAAAAAATACAGGAAGAATTTTCCGGGGTCAAAGGTCGGGAAAAGATCCATTCAGATAAGCGTCCCGGGCCAGATTATTTTACTCCGGCCGTATTTTGCCGACCACTGGGATACGCAAACTATCGTACCTTACGACGGAGACGAGTCCAGCAATCATTTCGCGTGTGATAATCGCCAACGTGATTAAAACCTACCCCCTCTGTATCGTTTTCGCCCACCGGGGGGCGATATCGCCCACTTTGGGAATCACTGCATTAAATGATAAACTGCATTAAATTTTTTTATTACTAAAATTAACAATTCTCTATCTTCCAACAGGCCTATCGCAAAAACTCGAGGAACCGTGCAACAAAAACCAAACAATAGATCAAAGTCATCCATACAGTGAACGAAAAGGACATTTCACATCGCCCAAGGCAATATTGACTGTCTGACCTCGGAATTGAAGTATAATTCCTCAGCCGAATTTTGAACGAGGAAACTAATAGCAATCAACAAGGTTCGGAATCAATACAATCAAGGACTCGACACGCAAGGACAACTAGACCGCCGCAGAGAGACGATTATGTTTACTATTAAGTGCCTCGCAATCTGTATGTATCTTTTTGTTTATTCGTCTAGTCTGCCATTTAAATCTGCTTTACCAATTCCAACAGTTTCGGTAAACCTATGCCACCCCAATAGACCCAAAGCTGAATACTTTATTCAGAAGCCCAATAATTGTACTAAGGAGACACCCCAAGCCATTAAGCAATGCTCTGTTACGGTACATGAATTATCTTCTAGCTATACAAATATTACTTTATATGTGTGTCAGAAGTCTGCTACTAAATGGTCTAGTCATTATTTTTTCTTTGGTGCACAATCAAGTAAACTGACTTCTACCATGATAGAACCACCCACCCCTTTATATTGTGAAGATTGGGTACACACGTTAAAAGCTGATAATATTGGAGATTTAGAACCCACTTCCCCAAATACTTGGTCCACTCAAAACAAGGCAAAAGTTACTTATAGTTGGCCATCCTCTAGACGCGGACAAGTGATCAATGCTCATTTGTCTCGTATTCAAATTACGTATGATCCTTTTCATGGGGTAATGTTAGGTGCTTTCCCTTCAATTTCCACCTGCAACATATTAACTGGGTCATGCACGTTAGGAAGTCAAACTTTAATTTAGAAACACCACCCTTCAATTGATTGCCCTCAATACCAAACAACTGTTACTGAACTTATTTTACATTATATTTCTTCTAATCAGATTTACCGCTTAGATTTTCCAAAACTTGGGCAATCAATCCATAATTGGGGTTCATGTGGCAAGTCAGTAAAAAGATGTTTTAAGTCTGATACTTTTTGTACCAATAATGGTTTGTTATTCAAAACGCAACATTGCATTGCACTTGATGATTCATCCCTTTTTACTCTTAAATATCCCGCCTTTAATTACGATTATACTGTAAAGAATTTTTCAGAATCTTCTCCTCTAGTTGGGTTTATTCAAGAAAGCACTGATAGGGTTTCCGAGGTAATAAACAAATTGACAGCAGATATTAATTATTTGGAATGCCAAATTGAAAGCATTCTAACCACTAATAATAAACTCCTGTCTAAACAATACCCCGGTAAGATCCTAAGTCAGTTACTAGGTGGGAACAGAGCAGCTATCACCGTGGGTGATATATTGACCGAAATTGAATGCCAACGTATTAACGTTACGGTTCTTAGGAACCTCTTTTCACAGGGTAAATATGCTACCCGACCTTTATTGCACTTTATTAATAATAGCAATGAAACGATCATTGCAAAATTATTCCCTGATTCTAACGCTTATGTGGGTATTCATTTTTTTGAAACTTATACGCCTGGTCGTATATCTACGTTTCAAATTGACGGTCGGTTCTATAACTACGTCAATTATACTTTAAATCATGCGGATATGCATGTAAAATTTCTGAGACCCACATTCAAGCCTTTTGTCGACAATTTTAATCCTATCGATTACACTGAAGCATATAACGAATTATCAAAGGGACACCAGGGTTATGATGATATAAATAATATGTTATTATCAATCAGCCACATCAACCTTATTCGAGAACGAATATTAAGTGAGCAAACCCTACCTTATGCAGATAGCACATCAGACACTGATACTGATGCTATCTCACATGAAGTGCAAGACACTTTTGTTCATGCCCTCTCCTTCATTAAGACGTCAATTTTATCAGGTATTTATATGCTCTTATTCCATTTATCTCTCATTTGGGCCACTATTTGGACCGTTTGTTTTATCAAGAAACTTTGCCCAAAACTGAGAGATGAGGACTTCCTAGAATAAAACGGCTTCGGCAATACTTGGCTGCTCGCAGGGAACAAGTGAACCCTGTTGAACCACCTCAACCTCTTGTGCAAAACAATAGACAAAATCAGGGGGGTCAAACCTATCAACCTAGACCAAATCTCAATAATAGATCCAATTCGAACTTATACCCTAGTCTGGCAGACTAGTCGAATAGCAATGCTCATATTGTACATATATATTATGCTTTAACATAATTTCTTTCTAGCATGTGTTTTACAAAGAATTACTTTGTGCATTTACATCAATACCTATACCAAAAATATACCTCATGTATAACTATCTCAGGAATAACTATATTTACTCTACCTTTATACAGCTTAAATATTATTCTTTATTTTTAGTTGAATTTCATGAAAACAGCACGTCATTTCCGCCTTCTCAACCCAAATTGCATCCTTAGAATTCTCCGAACTCCTGCGGGGGAGTTATGTAACTACAAAACTACACCAAATTGGCCCAATTCGTGAGAAACTCATGAAAAACAGAATTAATTATTCCTGTATAGCAATTATCAATTTCTAAAAATCCAACTTCAAGTTAATAGTCTTTCGGTGCCATCCCATGTAAAAATGAAATTTATTTCCAGTAATATTCCGATAACGCGAATTCGAAATATCTTGTTAAAACCAAATTATCGACTTGAGAACAACTTTTTACATCCCATAATTGGAGAGTAAGTACGTGACCAGGAACACGGTGACTTGGCAATAACAAGTTAATTGCTAGTAATGAACTTTAGGAAAACACTTTTAATAATGTTTGATTATAGTGAACCGAAAGCTAACCAGAAACCGGAATGACGCGTGATTTTTTAATCGTTAAAGTAAAAATCTGTTTCTTTATTCTATTTTAATTGCTTGGTAGAAAGCTATATATTCAGCAATGTGTTTTGTGTTAATCAGACTAGATTTGATCAAATTGTGTGTACATTGTATTTCTGTATATATTGTCGAAATTGCAATAAACTCATAATAGTCCGGCAGAATCGGGCCTTAACATTGTTTTGGGACATAAAGTTTTTTTTATTGGTTAGATATAATGTATATGACATATATAATAACACCAAGGTGGGTGTGGAGTATATGATGTTGAGCAATTTTTTTTAAGTGGATTTAAAGTATTCGGTCCAAGATGACGCACATCCTGAACCCTAACCTGGTAAACATAAAATGTTCAGGTTGTGCGCCATCTTGGTACAAATACTTCAGGAGCGCCTTTTTGTTAAAAACAATTATTTCACAACTACATGGTTTAGTTTTGCATACATAGTAACATTGAATCTCCTTACAATGTCAGAAATTCAATTTTAGTAGATTAAATGGTAGTTTATTTCACTAATACAAGCCAAGATCCATCGACAGCATCTAGCCACTTTCTATTGCGCTCTTCAAACTACATTTGCGTTGCCGCGCGCATTTCGTTTTCCTAGTTTAAGCTTAGGGACTTGGGAAATATTTTATTAGTTGAATTGGATTGGAATATTCGACCTCGTCTTTCACTCCAAACAAGGACATGTAAAACCATCCACTGGTATCTAAAGATGTGTAACGTGTTTTCTTTTGGAAGAACCGCAACCTTTCAGTGCGGCATTGACATTGGCAAAATTTATATATCCTTGTGGAGATAGAAAGTATGCGTATGCGAGACCGAGATGTGCACCTGGTATGCCGACATAGTTGAGTCAAACGTTTTGAATACTAGTACATCACACACATTTTCCTGCGTGCTTCGGTTGTACGTAGTAACGTGCACATTTTTGCGCACATGCACCAAATTCCACTTGATTATTGAGCTATAGGTTTTTGACGAGCTTTTGTGTATGATTTCATTCCATAGAATTTGTATGCTGTTCTAAAGAATACTAGTTTTAGTTTTCTCATTCATTCAAACCGCGTGTTGAAAGTGAGTTTTGTAATATTGCGTGTTGGTTTCCAACATCCTTAAATCGGTGATGCCATGAATTCTTTAATACAAAAAGATCAGTAACATCTGCAATAAAAACAGCAGTACCCACTCAAATGTCAGCTGGGGGATGGATACTCTTAGTATCTGTTCCATCGCGTGCCTCTTACAGTCCTACCAGTATACATGAGTGCCAATTGGTATCTAAGCTCAGCCACAGACAAAAAGTTTCGGACTGCAGTTGGCGTGACGAAATGTTTTTAAATATATATTCTACAATAAGATTATTTGATTGCATACAACTGAAAGTTCAGCCTTATTGGTCTTTTCCCATTGCACTATTCCTTTACTGATATTCGATAATATGACGCTCATCTGACATAGTTCTTAAAGTGTGTAGATGAATATAATCTTTTCCATGCTGTTCAGATGGGAATGCGCGAATATATATAAGAATTGCTAATATTGGTTTGCAATGCGATGAAATCCCATCTTGGCATTTCTGCCTCTCGCAATAGACCTTATTCATTAAAAACCCATTCTACGCGCAAAAAGAAAAGTGATGTAAAAATTTTTTTTAACATTAGCTCTTATGGGGAATGTGATCACCAGAGCAGAAATTTGCATTTTTTGTAACTTTCTAGATATTTTTCATTGTATACATGAGCAGTTTTGAGGACAGAATATTTTTTACATCTTTTTTGATATTTTTATCATGATAAACATGGTCATGTTTCCGATGACGTTATTCTTACTAGACCATGAGATTCTGTCAACTGTGCTCTGTGGGATATGCGCTGCAAATGCGGCGCTAATGTCGCTTTGGGTACGGTACCGATACTGGAAGCGTTTAACATTGACAATCTATAACCCATACCATTTCTATCACGTTTGTTTTCTGGTTTTACGCATTTATACCTGTCCAGCTAGCAATCATTTACTGAAGGCATGCTGACGTGTTTTTAAACTACCGGTACCGTACCAGGGCTGCAAGAGGTGAAAACTAAATTATTTAGTAAATACTGAAATAGGCCCACGAACAGAAATGTTGGCCATCCTGCCAATAGGCAGGACAAGTTGTACGGTACCGGTATACAAAAAAGATGAATATCTCCAACCTATAATGGTACAATACCGGTCTCCTAACTAGGTTAAAAAACATGACTGAATACGAGAGGGAGAGTTATTTTGTCAACCAGAATACAAGCATTGAATCAATAAAAATTATATAGACTACAGAACACACAGTTATTCGGTATAGACTGGGGAGCGATACGACCATCACAGTCAGCTCACCCCCTGTCCCCCCATGTTCGCTATCAAGATTAACAGTAAATAAGATGTTTAAACAATTTAACAAAAACTCCTTGGAGGAAGGGTTGACTAAGTTACGGAATATTTTTGGATTCGGTTAATATTGTAGTCCATTATTAAACCACTGCTTTTTTTGTAGACTAGATTTTCACTTAGTGGACACTTAGCAAGTACGACAGTTAATTTATAACAAAAAATTGTAAATTGATAACAAATCAGTAGAAGTCAGCTCGAGTATTCAAACATGTGATGATTGAAGTGAGAAAAAAAATTGAAGTCACGTTTAGGATATTACATTAAACAACAATGGAAAAGATACATTGGAATCAGTCAAGCTTCAAATGCTAATGGCATTAATGAAAAGAATATGCGAATTGAAGACTGAAGTTTCCATCTGAGACATTGGAAGACACTAAAACCTTATGGACTTGATAGTGTGGAAAGCCTTCTCACAATGCAGTAATAATGGGACATATATTTATAATATATTATACAGGCTTTAAGCTGAACTATATGTTTAATTAAAATATCTATCTTTGCTAATAAATAATGAAAACCATTTATTTCAATCTGCTGAGTGATTAGGGCCAGAATTTTGCTGTAGGGACCATCACCAGGACTGGATTTACCAATAGGCTAGGCAGGCTGAAACCTAGAGCCTCGAAATTCGGTTTAGAAGTTTGTAATTCTTTTGAAAACTTGACAAGTTTAAACCCTACGAAAAGTATATATATATATCAAACTTTTCAAAGTAGAAAATTCTGTACACAACTGGTTTCAACCACATTGTAAGCAGCCATTATTGCGTCGTTTGCATCATAATAAGGGAAATTATTATTATGCGCATTCTGCTGGAAGTTTCTATGTTATGGCTGTAGCGGTTGTTTGATCAAAGAAATTGAAAGCAAAACTGCCTCAAGTAAATTTTTCTTCTTTTAATTAAAAAGTTAGGCCATTGGATTTTGAAAGGTGTACCAGAAAGGTGTACATAGTTACAAGGAATTCATGAAATATATAACATCCAAAATAGGTCTTTCGTTGAACGCCAGTTGTGGTCCCGGTACCGGTATTCTGTTATCACAAGCAGTTGGAGTGCATATCCCACAGAGCACGACGCGTTGGCAGAATCTCATGGTCTAGTGAGAATGACGTCATCGGAAACACCGTGCTCATTAAAATTTCAATGAACGATTATTAAAAATCTTGACCCTGTTTATCATAATAAAAATATTAAAAAAGATGTAAAAAATATTCTATCCTCAAAACTGCTCACGTATACAATGAAAGACATCTAGAAAATTACAAAAAATGCAAATTTCTGCTCTGGTGATCACATTCCCCATAAGAGCTAATGTTAAAAAAGATTTTTTTACATCACTTTTCTTTTTGCGCGTAGGATGGGTTTTTAATGAATAAGGTCTATTGCTGCGTATACTTATCGGGGAAGTTCTGTGGCGTGGTTATCGAATGAAAAAAAAAAACATGGGAGTATTTTTTCTTCTTTTCTACTACTATCAAACCTTGACAGTTTGTGAAAACTTTTTTCCATGCGACCTTTTTTTAAAACATCCCCAACAACCACAATTAATTTTGTTATTAAACTTCCGAAACAAACACATAAAATCATCAACAGATGCATATCACCAAGTAGATATTGCTGAATTGATCTTTATTTTACCATTTTTATGTAATTCTTTTTGGTAAACCTGTTATCTATCTTAAATACAGCACATTTGACAATGTTGTAGTGTGACTTTTCTGGCCTCACATTTTTGATATTTGTAGTTAGAGCTCTTGGTGCTCTGTCAAACAAAGTTAAATACAAAATATTGGTTGTAAATTGCAAAACATGATCATGTTGTTGGAATAACTTGGCATTTTACAATCCGTATATCATTCATTGTTGAGAATATTAATAAAATCATAAAATTTAAAAATCCGTTTTCGTGAAATTTTTGTTGTAGGATTCCAGGAACAGCATGAAAACAGGCAAGAGAAGCACGGTTGCCTCTTTTAGTTTATGACAGGGTTTCTTAAAAGGGTACCCCGTCCGCCTTAGAGGCCGCTGATCGGTTATCTGGGAGCACGAACAAACAGATGGAAATGCGAATATATAATAACAATGTATTTATATAGAAGAGAAGAAGCAAAAGTGTTTAGAGTCTTTGCTAGTTTGAAAAGCATTGGCACCAAGATTGCGCACAACCTGAACGTAGTATTGTAACAGGTTATGGTTCAGGTTGTGCGTCATTATGATGCACATGTTTGACAAAAAACACTAATACAAATATATCAATAAGTACCTAAAAGTCATTGACTTTATTTCCTAGTAAATTTGGTGCTTGCGTAGTTTGTGCATCAAGATTGCGCACAACCTGAACATAGTATTGTAACAGGTCATGGTTCAGGCTGTGCGTCGTTATGATGCACAGGTTTGACGAAAAACACTAATACAAATATCGAGCCGTAAAAAAAATTGCTCAAGGCTGCAAACTCCACACCCAAGTAGAAATGATGGGCAATGACCCCAAGATGAATAATCACAAATAAAAAAAACTTTATGTCTGAAATCAAACTTGGGCCAAAAAGGTCCCCTCATCTGCCAGACCGTAAGGTGTTTTCAAACGTCTCATTACTACAGCCGAAGGCTATCGACATATAGACAGTTCGAGTTAACGATTTGACGGAATTTGACGGAATCAACCAAAAAGCTGACCGCGGAAGCTTTCAACAATTGCCGAGTAACCGTCTCTACAAAACGTGCGAAAATCAAATTCGACCAACTTACGAACGTCGGTGAGATTCAAATTGCCTGGAACAACGATTGAGGTAGCAAATTGCTGACAAGCCGAAATAATCAAAAACATTATGAAAAGACAATAATCTCAGTTGAAAACAGTTGAACTATGGTAACGGACTCTGGAAACGTTGAAATCATGAATATGGACTGTATCGAACATCAATCGAAATGAACTCTTTTAGAACATGATATATGTTCGAGGTAAAAAACCTAATCAACGAACTGTCGAAAACAATGAACTAATGGACTGTTTTAAAACCAAATACGGTAAATCACGCGCTCTATTCCGAACAATAGAGAAATTGTCGCGCATACCTATCTAATGGATATACAGATCAGGAGCATGTTGTTCTACAATTTGTTTCATGATTTTCAGATTTTTCTTCTCATTGAAACAGACGTTTTTCATTCTTCCAATATTACTAAGGTAAAGTACTTTTTCCTCTTCTAAATATACATGGCGTTTCATTCGGCTTTCACTTTTTATAAATTAATTAATGGTAACAACTTTGAATATTCTAATTTCAATTACCTTTCAAGAGATTTATATTATTGAATATTTGTGGTTAGCATTCCTTTTCGATTAAATAGATTTCGTTAGAATTAAAATGCTTTCTAAAAGTAGATTCGAGCGAGTCATACTTTTAATTATTTACAAAGTCGTCATATAGAACGCTAAAATAATAAGCTCGTTTAACAAAAATTGTATCCAGAAGCGTTGTTTTTTCAAAAAAGCCCTGAGATGGCATAAACTTAAAAATGCGTTTTATTGCATATATTGACCAACTAGGTCTACAAAATCGTAACAATGCAATAAAGCGAGTATAAGTATTTTAGCTAAATATAAATTGAAAATATGTTTTAACCGTCCAAACCAAAACTTTTAAAATAAAAATACGCCATCCTTCTGTAATTCTACTTTACAACTTTTACCCTTTTCTATAACCTCTTCTTTATTTCAATGTCTCGTCTCATTGTAGATCATATACATGTAAATGTTTTTTTACTTGTATCATTAATTTTAGCATTGTGTATTGTATTTTTCTATATATTTTCAATTTATTAGAGGTGCCAAATCTTTAAATTTCCAATTATCTGGAGAGGGAGATAATATTGCAATTAACCCCCAAATGTACCCCATTTCATGTTGAAATCGTCAAAACAAAGTTAATTTTTCCCAAAATTCGAACAAAGACTTTCGTAGGAATCAAATTACACCAGTTTTAAGAACATAACATGTTCCACCCAGTCATTATCAAATTAAAATTTATATTTTCAAGACCTTTGGCACTGATTGAAATAGTTATATCTAAGTTCCAATCCGAACGATGTACATAATTACCCTTATTGAGATAATAGGAGTTTCTGTTTATAACGTGAATCACGAGCTCGCGTTTACAGTATTTAATTAGATTCAAGATCAATGTATAAATACGACTCGATATCTGTCAATGGAGGCTAGTGTGGATAAATGTTTTAAGATTTGTATTCTGTGTGTTGTGGAAATTTACGAATAAAAACATACAGAGATTTTTAAAGTTTCTTCATTCACGTGGGCGTTGAAGCTGAAGGGTGAACGGGTGACTTACGAGTCAGAGACAATCTATAAATTAGCAATATACGGTGACATCACATTCATTTACCAATTATACATGCAATAAAAATTCTCAACGATCCAGATTAACAGGTGATAATGTAACCTCGATTACTCGAGTTGTACTGAGAAATCATTTCAGCCTGATATTAGTAAGCTGGTGGCACAAAAGAGATGCCAAACGTCAGGACATATGTAATGAAAAAAACATTGAGTTTGTTCTGTAGTATTTCTGTAAATTTTAGGTCTATATCTTGGATTAAGTCATTTTCAGTGTATGTATTATTCTTTCCTTATCAAAACTTTGTTCAAAATTTTTTTGGATAGTTGACATAAAAATTTATGTATTTGTAATAAATACAGTAAATTGCAACAATGCAAATTGTGAAATGCAAAAATTAATATGCAAATGGCATTCGAAATTTAAGAAAATAACAAAACTTTATTATTTTTTATTATTATTATTATTTGTTTAATTGCATCACAATATATGTCACAAACTACACCTATCTAAAATACGTTTCAAGTAAACATTATTAAAATATATCGAAAACTGTTTGCGGCCCTTTGCACAATTTCGAAAATGCAATGCGAAAACCCACGAGTTTGACACCCCTGCCCTATATGACTGTTGCAACAGCAGCATGCTCACGAAGCGTATTACTGCTGAGGATCGGATATGAAGTATTACTTTAATACTGATCCGAGGCAAATCGTACTTCTGATCCGTACAAAAAAGAGACCCCTCCAGTGATATGCTTGTGAAGCGCTTTCGCCGATGTTTGTTTGCATATTCATATGTATGCATTGCGATGCATATGTTTGATATTGATTTCTTACTTGTTTTTTTTTCGCACGGAAATATGGGTGACCTCAGATGAGTTTCTGAAAACGAATTCAGATATGTGAAAATTTATACAACATTATAATTTTTCCCTTCGAGAGTCTCAATGAAATTGAAAGAAAGTTTATTTTACGTCAAGTCAATAATCAACAAAACAAAAAGATAGGAAAACTTCTGATCCAGAATACCGCAGAAAAATATGACAAATTACGAAAATTGACTATTGAAAAGTTTTTTTTCGAAAAATTGAAAACCAAACCTACAAGCACAACAATCAGAAAATTAGTAAAGACAAAAATAGCAAATATCATGGTCAAAAATCAAACTACCATACCAAGAAGAAGAATCAGTGAAATACTATTAGTGATGTATGTAAACAGGAAAGAAAAAAATTGGGGGAAAATGTGTTATTGTCATTAGACTTCATGAAAGCTTCTGACTATGTAGATTTGAATTACTTATAAAGTGTTGAAGGGATTTGGAATTGAAAAAAAATTATAAGTTTCATTCCGACATTGTACGGAGGTTCTGAAGCAAGAATATTAGTAAATAGATACATTTTATATCATAGGAAAGAGCAACACTTAGAATGTACTATATTCATAATTCCAATATATAAACCAATTAATATTCTAATAAACCAATAAAAAACTAATATTCATGAAATTTTTGTACCTGGAAATAGTGGTGAATAAGAAAGTTTTGGATTTTCTGATAATATATATGACTCTTGCATTAGCTGAAGAAAACTCTCTAAAAGGAGCATTGAAAGCAACTAATAAGCATGAAAAAACAACACAGGCGCGGCGGTGTGGCTCAACGGGCTAAGCGTTAGGAATACGCTCGCCACCGCACCTCTGATTACTCTGCGTGGGTTCGTAGGTTCGAATCCCATGCAGGGATGGTTATGTGCGAGAGGATTGCTGGACTCCTCGCCGTCGTTGGGTGGTTCACGTAACCGCTGGTCGGTTACGGCTTCCTCCACCACCAAGTCCATGCTTCCGAAAACAAACAATATAACTAATCCCATACCCGAATTGGAATGGTAACCGGACGAGAGGCCGTGGCACGCCATATGGATAAGCCGTTTTATCGGCTTTCCTCTCCCCCGGGATAAATATGTAAATCCTATCCTCCTATCCTAACATGCATGAAATTGAATAAATCTAAAACAAAATTGATTGAAATATTGAATGTGACATTTGGGAATATTGATAAGTGTCAAATTAATTGGATGAAATGTCTTGAAGAAGCAAGGAATGTAGTAAAAGAATTACAGGAAAATATTACCGGTAATTTAACTTTAAAAGGGATATATACTAGATATTTACGGTTTAGCATATAGTTTTCATGCTAATACCATAGAAAAGGTAAATGATTTGGTGATCAATCAATCAAGTTTATTTTTTTCCAACCAGTAAAAAATAAATAAATAGCACAGGCACAAATTACAAGAAAATAGTACACAATTTTACTGGGGAAGGGAAGTCGCGGGGAACCAAAAGTGGTTATCGAGCAGCGACACCCGAAGAAGAAATTCATATTTAATGGAAGAATCATACTGAAGATAGGGACTTCGTGCAAACCAAAAACGGGAATGTGATTATTTATTCTCACAATCTTAATGCTACTTCCCTCGTCGAATACAACATTGGACAACAACTTAGCAAGGATTAGAGCTAGAAATACATGTTTGCATAAATTTTGTCTTCAAATTTAGTACTGTATAGAATAATATTGGATTTTTTAAAAGATTTAGATATTCATTTTTTGTCATGCAAAAACCAATATAAAGCAAAATAAACTAAAAATCTAGAAACATTGATTCACAGCAGTTAAAAGTATCTCTAAATTACACAATCATGGGAAAACAACCCAACAATAAATTCGAATTGATTCAGACAACAGGAACAGCCATTATGCTACAGTCAATCTCTAGTACAGTAGTATATTTTATTATACAGTATAATTCGGTAAAATCATGCGGAACTCACCGACAATGACGGTAGTCTCGCAAACACAATTCCCGATATTTTTAATTAGATATTGAACCTTGATCTTCGATTCCCTGCGACTTCCTTCCCCAGTAAAATTGTATGATTATATATTTTTCTTTTAATATTGTATACGATTGTTTTTTTACTTATTATTCATTCAGAATTAGATAGTTTGTTAGCGACATCTGATCGTAGTAGTATATATTTACGATCTGATTTATATACGCACCACTTAATATTACAAATACATCAAAATAAGGCTGAGTCATATGACCACTGATGAAACTGAAGTAGCGTGCCAAGCAACGGGATACCGTAGTTACCGGTACCGTACCGGTGCTTGGAAGCCATTAGTTCTTAGGAAAGTAGACACAAAAATGGAGTACCGGCAGTACAGTAGTAGTCTATGTAAATTTTATACGAGAAGTATGACATAAGAAAACCCAACATAGTGATGTAGACATTAATTTCTGTGGCTGGTTGGGGCAGATTAATTGTCTACGCAATTGTAATTTAGATATTGCATACGAAAATACAATATAATAATAAATATAAAAGAAAAATAATAAAATGTTCACAATAATATTCTGACAAACTAGGCTAGGCTATATGAAAACTTTTAATTAAGTAATTACATGCTAATGCGGAATATTTCCCAGTAAAAACAAAGCGAAGAATAAGAAATATTGCCAGAAAGGAATTGTGCGTATAAGGTTAAAAAGAACCTTAATTTGTTAGTCATCTATTTATAAATTGCGAATATTTTGATTTACAGACTTATTGAAAATAGTATCAGAAAATTGAATAATGCCAGACTTGTGAGAATTTCGCCCTGAGCTATTTATTGCATTCCAATATTACAAGAGGATATTTGAATATTAGTGTGTTTTTACTCGGTCTTAGGCTACTACTTACTGAATACAGCGCAGAAAAGAGGAAAACAATTTTCTTTCATTATTTATTAGCAACCATGAAATTTTAAACAATTTGATGGGAAACAGTATACAGTAGTAGGGAATGATCACAAGTTTATACCGGTATTAGTAATCTTCGAAATCTTTAATTAACCTAACATGACGCAATAGGAGCACACCAATAAGTAAAATCAAAAAAATTTAGAGCTCCAGAAGTATGTGCACCAAGATGGCGCACAACCAGAACACAGTATGTGTACCAGGTTAAGGTGCGTCATGTTAGGTTATTTAAAAATGTTGAGGATTACTGATATAAACTCGTGATCATTCCGTACTACTGTATACTGTTTCCCATCAAAATTTCACAGACGCTAATAAGTAATGTAAAAAAAAGATTTTTCTCTCTCTTCTGTGCTGTTTCCCTCTCTCTACTGCGCTGTTTCCCTCTCTTCCGTGCTGTTTCGCGCTATATTCAGCAAGTAGTAAGACCCGTTTTTACTTAAAATTAGCAGATATAACATTTGGCTACAAAGAAGCTTCATTATATTTAAAGGAAGTCTCCCTGATTACCACATCGTTATTAAACAAATATGAACAGCGATCAGTTCAATATTGAAAAAACAGAAAATCGCCTAATTGCTGAATTGTATTAATTAAAACTTGAAAAATACAGAAATTGCATTATAAATTATGAATCTAGTATATATTAAAATAATATCTGATAGGTTTAAATTTTTCTTCACATATTTTAATTTACTGTAATAAAAATTGATAAGCTGTATTCCGACATGATATCAACACTCATTATCAGATTATCAATGGAATGGATAAACATATGAAAACCAATATACTTTATGATTGCTCGTTTTCTTATGTATATTTGGTTATATTCTATTATCAAAAAAATGTGATTTCATAATTTGTATTTTATACAGGGGACAAGAAACACATGAGTAATCCCATAAACTTTAAATGCATTATGACAAGATGTAGTGATTAGTTTTAAATCGAGCATTGAGGCAGAGTAATGTGGACTATGCTCAATATTGAATGTGTCCATAACAAGCGTCATTGCTTAGGAGCTCTCTTTGTATTCCTGTTTTTCCAAGGTATTTTATCATGCTCCTCAGCTAAGCCATGGCTTTCATGTGGAATCAATGGCAGTGATGAACATGGTCAATTCCTTCAACATCACGAAAACTTTACAATAATATGTAAATTACAGGATCTCAATACTTCAGAATTGTGGACTGTTAGTTATTTGAAAACTACCATAGTCAATTCTACATTTCGAAAGATATATAATTGGGGAGGAGAATCATCCAATTCAACCATATACCAATTACCTATTTCGTTCAAAGATTTATTTCATGAATATGATGATAAAATATTGCCAATTACTTACTCTTATTCGAACTTGAAATGGAATGTTATTACAGTATTTCATAGTCCGGTTTTGGAGAATCATCTTTGGAATCACTTCACAGTATCATATCTTGAAACAGACAGCATGTTTCGTTTTTCCTGGGGAACACCATTAAAGAGTAATAGCATAACAATAACTGGACCGCAAATAGTGTTTGCTACATTGCCGTGCCAACCTGGTTCTGGTCTTGTGATTATTTCATCATCATCAAATATATTTGTTGCTGTGTCATGGAATAATTTCAAAGATGAAAACAACATTCTGTGGTATGACGCAACTTGTCACATGCAAGGAATTGGAGGGTATTGTGCAAAATTTATGAAGATCTACGATGCTGTATTTGCATTCAACAGATTGTACCTTGTCTCCTCTGGGGGTATTTTCTCTAGTTCATTATTAGATTCAGAGTGTGTTATTCAACCTAATGGCAAATGCATGACAGCTTTTGAAAAATCAAATTTACCTGAGTTGTCTGATATTGATGTCTTATGGGAAAAAACCAAATTGATATATTCACCGGTCTGTGCACATCTGGACCCTTTATCAATACCTGGTGATGGAATTGTCTTGAGCATCATGCTTAAGAGTGAACAGACAAGTATGCTCATGAAGCTGGTGAAGCCATTCAAGACTTGGGAACTTGTTGAAAAAAGCTTCTTGCTTAATAGTATGAAGCTTGGAGCTATACATTTTAATATTCATACTCAGATGATTGTCACTGGTCAATACCGTGTGACAGACAATGTGTCATCATCATATTCTGTCACCTACCCAATTTCTGATATTGAGAAAAACAAAATAAGACCTTTAATATTTTCACTCGGGAATTTTATTCCTTATCAAATAATATCCTTGTCAAATCATTTCATCTATATGGTAGGAAAATTCGCACTTTTGTATTCTGTTGATGGAGGTATAACTTATTTGAAATTGAAAGATCTGAAAAGGGATGAACTTCTGGTACAAGCTGTTAAGCATGAATGGTTGAAATCTATTGCTTTTCTATTTAACTCTGGTAGAATTTTGGTAACTCAAGTTGGATTTACAGATGTCCATGAATTGCAATCAAATATGCACGGAATTACCAAACTAATTTTCAATAACAATGGTGTACTTTTTGCTTTAAAAATATTTACAGAAAATATTGGTAATCTTCCGGTTTTGAGCATTCAAGAGATACAAATCAGGAATAAGAAGCAATGCACATCTTCTTTAATTTTGAGCGGGAAAAATCTACTGAAGTCTGTTGTTTTTCTCGATGTAGGAGCAAAATTTCATATTGAAATGAATGCGGTTCATGAACCTAATTTATATTCCAATTCTACAAGATTTCCCACTTTAGAAACAGTGATAACAAATCCCCAGATTCTCCATAGCAAAATTGAAATACGAAACCTGACATTATTCAACCAACAAGTATCAGTAACAGTTCAAAATGTTATGCACAGTGAAGGTATAAGTGCAGTGACAATATTTTTGCGTGATACAGATTCTGCTTGCCGTCTCATGTCACATACCATTCATATCATAAGCACATGTCCTTTGCAGAAGCAAGTTGTTTTTGATTACTCATCGTTTGTACCCTATGAAAGTTTATTATCCATTGATGATTATGTTAACTTATCAAAACCATTTGAAGATACCAGAGTTCTTGATAAAAATTATCGACCACCATCAGCAATTGGCATTTCGATTCCTCTTTCAAAAAATATATATAATTTTGATCCTTCTTATGTAGAAAATACACGTTTATTGAACTATGGATTTGCCGGTAAACATATGATATCAGAATATTGCAAAGGTGAATGGTCCAACAATGGATGTCTATGCAACTCTGCTATGAAATTTTCATCATTGCAAGAATATGCAAATTGCAGAGAGAGAGTTTATAAAGTGAAATATGATACAGAATATCATCTCCATATAAAACTTGAAAATGATATAGATGAAGTGAAGGAAGTTTTCTCTCCATCTGAATACCTAGTTTACTTGGAAGAAATTAATGGCCGCACAAGTGATGTTTTCTATGTTACAGATGGCGGAAACCGATTATGCATGGGACCCGAATCGAATCCTATTTGCTATCAACAATCTAATCACTCAGACAAGAGTTTTTATGATACAGTTTCTGAATTTGCATCACATGGTACTAACAATCAACTTTTCAACTCAACTACTTTAACTATAAAGTTTCTGGGAACAGGGTTGTTTCATTTTAGAATTGTTTTAGCCAATGGTTTCTCATATTGCAAATTAAAAGATGAATTCCAGGTATATGTTACAAATCCTCCTTTGCCTTTTCCAGTTGGCACTATCATCAGGCTTACGGTATCAGTGATGATGGGTGGAGCACTTGTTGCTATATATGTACATTCTATACGACATTGCCAAGCCGCAAGATCAGAAACTGCTTCCAAAGAAGATTCAGAAAATAAAGTAATATCTGGCTTCAGAAGAACTAATGCTTCTATTGTGACAGAAGATGATGTGATCAACTTACGTAACAAATTCCGAGCAAGTTTTCAAACTAAATGAAATCTGATATAGCCTATCGAACTTGTAAAAATTTTGTGTTATTTTAAGCCAAATACTATTTTGTTATCCAAAAGTCATATTTAGTTATATATTTTTCATTTTCAGAGTAAAATAAGTAGGCTGTTATGGTATTAACTTGTTAGATCTTATTTTTTGAATGAATGATCTCATTTTGCATATACCCACTTTATACAAATATAATCCTCACGCAGAACTCTAGCATCTGGTCTTGGAAGATACTGACATACGTAAATCAGGTAAGATTATGCATAAACTATTATAGTGGGTGTTTTGTTTAATGATTGTCTCCTAGCAACTGAGTTCAAAACAGAAGACTCTACTATGTTGTTTCTGTGACTGTGTTGAATTATGCATTAGCAAATTTGTCTGCATGCAAAACATTTTTTGGGAACTGTTGCGTCAAAATAGACTTGGAAATAAATATTGAGTTATTCAGTTTATCAAGTTGCAAGTGGTTGATAAGTTTATTAGCTTTTAGTTATAGCTGTGCTAAATTGTTCTTTTCAAGTTTTTAAATCTCTTCATGTGATTAATGAACTGAAACGCTAATTAAGGGCTTCCCATCCTTTTTGTTCACTATGGACACCTAAATTTTTATTCAAAGTCGTATGGACCTCCAAATAGTATTTATTGCAGATATCGAAGTTAAATCACTTGTCTTAATAGAAGTATTTAATTTTAGTGTAGCCTACTCAGTATTATTACTGTATTCAATTTTGGACTGCCAGGAAGGTATGCATGTGGGCCTTGCTTGTCGAGTTTGAACATTTCATTTTGTTCTGGTACTAAGTTTACATATTCATTTCGATTCCAATTTTAAATATTCCATTATCAAAGCACTCTAATTAGTATAGTTCTGATAGATTATTCAATTATTTTATTATTTCCCTTTTTAATTCAGAACCCGGAGACAACTCGCATAGATTGGGTCAGTTTCAGTGAAAATCTTATGGCTGCTTGTTATTCACAAGCATTGAGATCTGTGGGGTCAAGTCACACATATGGAGCATCATTTCTGCATTATCGTTCAAATGCATCCTTACTAATCTAACAGGTACTGTTTCGTTTATTTCAGTTTATCCAACAACATATTTAATAAAAAGTTTACTCCTTTGATTAATATAGCCTAATTATCACTTTATTTTTATAATTATCTGTGGACCCCTCCCCCTGTATTCACGCTGGGGTCCATCTGGACTACCACATAGTTAATAAGCCCTGCACTAATACTATATCAGTGATTCACTGCTAAGTAAAAAATACTGTATTGAATCATGGTAGAAAGATGACGACGGACTGAATTAAACAAGGACCTGTCTGCTAGTGTGCTCTCAGATTAACAAACTGGCTTGTTTTGTTAATACAACCGTAATACGAGCTTTGCTTGCTTTATTATAAATTTATTATAAACCTTATAAAGTTATCTACCTAGGTTATGTTGACATTTGATGGATAAAAATAATTTCAAATGCGTTTTTTTTGTTATTGCAGAAAGGAATGAGAGCTACAATCTACTATTACATAAAGCGAAGAAAATGGAAATTTATATATGTTGTTATTGGAATACTGTTTGTCATGTTTACATTCCATATGCTGCTGAAAAATAGCGTTGACCCTTTGTCTGAATATTCGAAACACAGTAGAGAGAGCCAGAAGACTTGTACAACTCTTTTTGTTGTGGTGCATTTCCGAATTCCTACCAGATATCTTCATACATCTCCACTTCATGTAATCCAACAAATTAAAGAAAAGCTGGAATCATATACTAACACTTCCAAGGGTCATATGTTTGTTGATAACAAAATTGCTGACAATGGACTACCTGAATCAATGCAAGAGTGTGCATATTATATTCGAGGTGCTAATGGCAGTAGGGGAAAATGTGGTTATGTTTGGGGTTTTGACTCGGAGAATCATGAAATAAGGTATGACACTTGCAAGCAAAAAAATCTCAAAACTTCATGGAAATATTGCAAGTTATCACTGGATAAGATTACTGAAATGACCACTGAGAGTGCTGGTCCGTATAATAAATTCTGCTCTCCTAATTTGGCTGCAAGCTGGCCACTGCAAGATATCCATAAATGTGCTTTGACAGATGAGAGCCGTAATCTTCACACTTGGGTTGAGTATGCCAGAAGTCTAGATGAAAATCTCATGAACAATGAAATTTCAAAATATATTGGGTTTCCGATCAGGTCATGGCAAGTATTGGGTCTTGTTATTGAGTATGACATGTATTTGTTGGGGACAGGATTTAAGGTGTTGAGAACAATTCCTGTATATGAGCCTGAAGAAGCAAACATTATTGAGGCTACATCACTGCATAAGAAAAAAGATTCAGGATATTCCAAAATAGGCACAAAATTTTTTTCTACAGAATATATTTCCAAGAATACTGCAACTTTTCCAACATTGCTCAACTCAGCATCTGTTCCAGAGTCAGCAGCCATGGATCAAATGCAATCGACAACCAAGTCTGAAACGACCATGGTCTCCTCCATGCAATCAGAGTCCTTGCTCAAATATGCTACCGCAAACGCCCCATATACAACTTTGTCCTCGATTATCAAACCTTCGAACCTTGCAACACCAACTTCGCAGTCATCTAAATACAGTTCTACAATTTTGTCATCAATCACCAGTCCAATATCTTTTGCTGCTACTATTTTCGATTCACAACATGATCATTACATGATTACCACAGAGCATCCAACCCCAAGTATGAGTGACGAAAAAAGATATTATGAAACATTGAGAAAGATATACCCAGAAATGTTTTCAACTTCAACTCCTGCCAAAAAACTCAATAGGCCTACAAAAGAAGCAACCAAAGCAGTCACTTTGGATGACAACTCGATTTATTTTCCTCTATATGGCAATTCGGTCTCATCAGGTGAAGCAGATTTGGAGGGATCCGGAGGTGTTCCGTTTTCATTGGAACACACTAGTGAACCAACTACAACTTTATCAGCTGAATTGGTGAAGGATTTGCAAGCTCTCAAGGAGTTAGTATTCAAAATTTATGGTGTTGTCTTAAAAGATTTACCAATTTCGTTTGGTAAACTGATGACTGAAATTCACGATGCTAATTATGCGCAGGAAGATTCGAAAAAAGTGATTGGACAAATTGAGCATGAAGATGTTAAAAGATCAACAATAACACCTGTAACTAATAGTGTATCAGAAATTGATACAAAGATCATTGCAATTGCCAATGATGATACATTTGATGGTGTTATTGATACACATTTCTCAGTTACCACTTCATTCAATGATGTAACAGCTTCTTTTAGAAGTGTTTCAAGTGCCACCACTTCAAATTCATTAAACAGTGATGCTCTTACTTTGAGAACCCAACAACCACTTTCGGTCATGGATACCAGTGAAACCACAAATTTTGTTCAATCAAATAATGATAATAAACAAAGCATAGACCAATATGAAGACATAGAACAAAATTACCATGACATGTTATCAACATACAAATTTGTACACACAGTTCAGCAATCTGCATCCACTATCTCTGTACGATCAACAACATCTTTAGATGTTGAAGATACTTCAGACACAGAATTCCAGAATACAGGCACTACCAGCTTTTCAGGAAATTATTCTAGCAAGATTTCAACAGAGCATAACCATGTTTTGGGAAACCCCACAGTGATTCTCAGGCCACTAGTGACAAGGAATTCAGGTATTAATAACCCAATATCAGAGCCTACCACTATAAAATTCCAGAATGATTTGTCAATTGGTGAGCAGGTTGGCTCTGGATTTTTGACAAATACTCCTTCGTCACAATATGACCACACTAGTTCCAATTCAACCACTCTGCCAAATCCTACAGAGTTTTCCAACATATCCAACGGGAATAATCAAGAGAGTTTGCTGGAGATTAGTACAAAATGGAATGAGGAAATGGCAGTGAATCTGTCAAGCAACCATGTAACAACTTTGGTACCACTATCGGTTGCAGTTGATGTCAATGAAGATGAAAGCGGTTCAACCAAATTCTCCAGTGCGAGTCAAAATAGGTCAATTTCCAATGATTCTATCATTTTACCACAAACTACCCAGGACCTATTGTCTCGCACATCTATCAGCACAACAAAACCGAATACTACATCTTGGACTGATCAAGTCATGCATACTGATCCGAAAGGTACAACTCCATTATATTTAATTGATGTCACAGTGGCACCAGAAGTCGTTGTTCAGCAGTCACATAACATTGAAAAGATTAACGCTAGCAAATTGATTGAACAATATGACTATACACAGCAGCTTAATGATACAGGTGGCAGTAGTTATGAACCTGCTCTTAGACAAGACAATCATTCTTCTGCTGAGATTGTTGAGGATATTACATCAACAAATAAAATAATTCCATTGGTTTCGATCTCAAAGCCATTATTTACCAATTTTACTACGGGAAATGAGGACGCTGCTTCTGGTCTCGAGCAAGACACCACAAGCTTTACACAGAGTACAAATTTAAGTATGTTAACCACAGTGACAATAGCTGATGATATCACTCAATTTAACAATTCTGATACCACATATGCTTGGCCAAGTAGTAGTAGTGCCATTTCACCCTTCTCGATTCAATCTGACAACACTATTGTCCAGTATTTTGATAATGAAATCACTGAGGAAGAGTCTACTGACTCTAGGTTGCATTATGACCTCATGTCATCAAGGCCAATACTAAACTATATACGCGGAACTGTTGCAACAGAAACTACATTGGATTCAAAATTAAACAAATTACCAACTGCTACTGCTAGTGTGGAGAAGATGGCAAGAACAGATACTACCAGCAATGATTTCATAAACATGGATGAAAGTATAAATGTTATGTCAACTGCTACGGACACTTCATTAACGTTAGGTAAACATACTAGACACTATAGTCAAGCTTCATTTACGTTATATAGGCTGAAACTTAATCCACTTCAAGACATAATTACCCGAATAGGTGAGACCTGAGACGTCTTCCTAATTTTGCTGAATCTTCCTTCATACACCTAAACTGACATTTAATACATTGTCGGATAAATTTTGCTGTTACAAATTGTATTCTGATGTATAATATATTTGTATCATTTTGAGATGACGGAATTTGAAATTAGGATGCATGAACTACGGTAGTTATGTTATGTTAACTTTTCGTGTTTACACAGATATTCCCAAGTATTCTAAGGCATATGTCACCTCAGTGTCTTCTGTATTTACTCCGGTTCCAAATGGTGTGCCAAAAAAGCATGAATCATCTGAAAATCCAGGTTAGTAATAAAACATTTCCATTTTAAAACAGTTCCCTGGAAAAAATGAGACATCAATCTGCGATTCGCATAAGAAGGTGTTTGATTCCCAAATTTCTTGGTAGCCAAAGAGACAATTTATAACAATTGCTTCTGATTTTCTATCCTTGCATTAATTTCTATACACGTCAAATTTATGTGAAATTACGAATGGGATGTGTCGTAACCCCAACCAATATGGTATCTTTTTAAGTCAGCGCTGATAATGACGCTCATCTCCGTGATAACTGAGATATTTACCTTACTCGTTTTACGTCCATGCTGATTATTGGTAAATGATGATCAGAATTAAGTGATAAATAAAATTATTCATATTATCTCAATAGTCTCTTATTAATAAAGAATTGCCAACTATTATAGTGACTTATAACAGACTTTCGCTGTGAATGACACACAATTTTTGGTTATTTAAACGCCTTACGACGCCGTGAATTGAACTTTTGGCGCAATGTTTTAATTTTACTGTACCCCCACCCCCTCTTTAAAGAAATCTTCGCTGCGTCCCTGCCATGACATCACGTATCTGTATGTAGCTGTGGAACTCTTTTAAGAGTACATTTCTTTTTTTTGGCCACAATATAAAGGCAAATGGCGGGCAATGTTAGCTTTTGTTGTAAGCTGGCTCTTTGTCTACCGACTTCCATTATTAATTTCAAGCGTCTATTCAACACTGCCCTCATGATGTCACGGTACGTGACCAGCTGGAGCTAAAAGTTGAAATTCGTACCTGACAATATGAAGAAACCTAGTTTTGACTAAGATACGCCCCCGTAATTGCAGAAAATGTTTGCCGTTGACTGTACAATGTCACTTGCGCAAATGTTAGAGAGTTGCCACTCGACCATACAATGTCATACAGTTGCTAACACCTTAATATTTCATGTAAAGATTCTATAGCCATTCATTATAGAGTTGTTTTGCTCTTGAGTTGGTGATTAAATTTGCTCTGCGCTAAATTTTTCAGTTTAAAACCCAATAGGATCGGCCTGCTCATGAATGGCTAATCTGTGTCATAATTTGGGATTATGGCTAAATTAAATGTATTTTGGGAGGTCAATAGTATTTCATAGTGGTCTGCATGTGAACAAAACCAATTTCAAAACTCAAAATGTTCGAGTTTAAATTATCCATGCTTGATCCGAGTGTTCTTAATTACGGTGACGTCATCATATTTTTTTATGTATAATTTTTATTTTGCAACAAGGTCAATTTTATTTGTATAAGTAATAAGTATCTCAAAGCTTAAAAATAAACAAAGAATCTGTTGTTAGTTGAAAACGAAGTATTTTAAACGCGCGAGCAACGTTCTCCGGCTCATAATAAACAAAGAAAGATACCAGACAGCACGCGATCAAATGCTCTTCGATAAAACGAATATCACTTCACTTACAAATCCCAGTCTTGTTTTATTTTGAAGGTGACGTAAAGCTCTTCTAAAAGAGAACTCTTTCTCTCGCATATCAATCACGTGTCGACCACAGCGTTAAAAGTGAGAAACTTTTTCTCGAAATTTTTTGAAATTTCTCTCTTCTTATCGGCGTACGGCCGTACACATTTGCGCTACGTAATTTGGGCGCGTTTTAGTGGAAAGCGACGAAAATAAGCTTTTCAAGGACACATTAATGATGTTTTTGGCATTTTTGGTTGGTGAAATATTAAAAAAATTATAGAGGGGTGTCAAAATGACCCAGGGACACCCGAGATCATTAGGTTAAGGTAAAGCTTTACTTTCGTTTTTCAGCTGAACAATTGTATGTAGTGTACTTGATTCAAAGAAGCTATAGATAAAATGATCCCTTGCATTGATTCCATTCATGTTTTGTATTATAATAAATCAATATAAATGTGCCCGTTCCTCAGACATGAGCTGATACCTACTAGTGTTAGAGCATGTTTTATTTCTGCGCGAACCGAAAACTCAGGTACATTAATAAGCAAGAGATCTTTTTAGTTTCTTTGTGATTTATTAGCACATCGCTCGAGACTAATGTATATAATATTAAATTAATATAGTCTGATAAGGCTTCTCTGTGTACTCGTTAGCAAGGAAAAGGGTGAAATTTTTGTAATAAGACCTGGTGAGTGGTGATACACATGTGTTTTTTGAGATCTTATGTTAAACGATTACGTAATTTTAACTACCCCGGTAGATATTGTTTGTACAAAATTTTATAACAGAGTTACACAACGTATGCGTCAATAATAAAGAAGAGCATAATTGATTGAAGAGACTCGGCATGGACTCGAAATCGAATTGGAGTCTAAAAAATGTGTGGTTTTGACTCAAATCCAAGTCCAGATCCGAATCTCGTCCCATCAGTTTGTATGCAACATTGTTATCTGTCAATGTTTTTCCTTCACAGATACAGAAACATATGTCTCAATCACTGAGAAAGAGTCTACTGACTCTAGGTTGCATTATGACCTCATGTCATCAAGGCCAACACTAAACTATATACCCGAAACTGTTTCAACAAAAACTACATTGGATTCAAAATTAAACAAATTATCAACTGCTACTACAAGTGTGGAGAAGATGGTAAGAACAGGTACTACCATCAATGATTTCATAAACAAGGATGGAGGTATAAATGTTCTGTCAATAGCTACGGACACTTCATCAACATTAGGTAAACACTACACTATTGTCAAGCTTGATTTACGTAATATAGGCTGAAACATGGATAAATTCTGTTATCACACATTGTATTCTAATGTGTATGTTTGTATCATTTTGAATTTTCATATTTGAAATTATGACTCATGATCTAGTTACGTTGTGGTAATTTTTTTGTTTACACAGATATTCCCAAGTATTCTGAAGTATACATCACTTCAGTGTCTTCTGTATTTACTCCAGTTCCAAATGGTGCACCAAAGAAGCATGAATCATCTGAAAATTTAGGTTAGTAATGTAATAAAACATTTCCATTTTGAAATAGGTCCCTGGAAAAAATGATGCATCAATCTGCGATTCTCATTAGGAATGTGTTTGATTCCTAAATTTCTTGGTAGCCAAAAACCAATTTATAACAATTGCTCTAGATATTCTATCTTTGCATTAATTCTTATACACGTCAAATGTGGGTGAAATTTATAGTGAATTGTGGGTTTGGTTTGTATGCAACATTGTTATCTGCAAACGTTTTTCCTTCACAGATCCAGAAACATATGTCTCATCTGCTATTTCTGGAAAGTGGTTTGAATATAAGTTACCAGTGTTATGGTCAGAAGTATTGAAGCGTAATAATGATTTGCAAATCATTGTCAATCTTACTATGATTGAAAAAGTTCATTCATCAGATCCTGGATTAATATCAGAGGCATGGCTTGTTTCTTCATGCCCAACATTTGGAACCGTATGTGGATTGCCAGTTGCGAGAAATCGAACTAAGATAAATCAGATATCTACTTTTATATTGACTTTTGATGATAAGATTATTACTCTTGCACCAATCATGCTTCATGTTTCAGTGTATCCCATGAGTTCTATAACGCAGACAAATTATGAAATTAACACACACATGGATGTGAAGAACAATATAAATGATGTGATACAAATTTACAGCCCTATACTATTTGCACAAAAATTGGTATCCTACCTTCAAAAAAGGGATCATTCAACAGTTCTTTTAGATATAAACCTTCTGGAGTATGAAGTATCACCACAACCGAGAAAGAAGCGAAGCATCAGCCATTCTATTGAAGCGGTGTGGAGTATGTACAATACAAGTTTGGATAAATTCAATTCCACCTTCCAATCCTCAATATTTGACTGGAGTAGGGGACAGGTAGCTCAGGAATTCTTTTCTGAAATGCTCCCAGAGTTCATCGTCACTCATTTGAGCATAACTCCACGAAACCCAACTCCAGACAGACTGAAATCTGTTAAAAGAAGGAAACAAAGCAGTGTGGCATATGTTTTACTGCCCATCTTCATCTCAGTTTTTATCTTGTTTTCTTGTGTGGCATATTTTGCATTGCGTAAAAAACGTCTAATGTACTTCATTCCTGATATATTTGTAAACAAGACATTTGGTCCTAGCAGGTAAGTTCCAGAGCAGCATTAATACAAATGGCATGTTTTTAAAACTTGCGTTATTTTTTTGTTGATAAGTTCATACACATTCAATTACTCTTGAGTTCTGTGTGCATTCTAACAACATACCACATAATTATCCGTAATGTGTAGAAGTGAAGTAAAATTCAGTTGATTTTATAGTTTTGCGAATTGTATGTCATTTATTTTAAAGATGAACATCCATGTATCAGGTTTTGTATTAGTGCAAATTTAGCATACTTCTATGCTGCTTTTTAAAAAAGTAATGACCCAATTTTATTTATAAGATACTTCCTCACTGTGGAGTGAGGTAACCAAGAGAAACCATCTCCGGCATTTGCTTTTCACAATAGTATTTGAAAATATAGAAATTTATTTATATTTTTTCAACAGAAAACCTATCTATCTTGATGGTGAAATAGAAATGGATTACTTCCATCCCAGAAAAGCAAGAATAATAGTGGAAGACTGTGTATCTGAAAAAGGTGGTATCAGTTGTCAATCGTCTGTTTCATTTCCGAAATTTCCAACGAGCAACCAAAGATATTTGGCCAGCCCCATGCCAAATATGAATAACACTAATGCCTTTGATGAGGTTGCTGTTTTCGAAATGTCAGACGAAAGCATCTGCAATGGCTCAGGTTGCGATGCAAAAAGTGTGGATGGATTCTACTCCTTTACAAATGCTTCATTTCATATACACAATAAATAATGCTAAAACCAGAACACACTTACTCAGACTGAGCGATCATTTGATGGGCATACTCTGTATCAGGATGCTGGTTTTTACAGTGTGATTGGAAAAAACATGCAATGTAACATTGTTTGTGGCACCTGAATAGCTCGTCATCCACATTGGAGTAATGGCTGGCTCCCGATGGATACCTTCTAGTCTGTGAGTTGCTCGTCATTTTGATTGAAATGGGGAATGTCTGTTTCAAGTAAATACCACAAGCTTGGCATGATGACATTGTGCCATTCAGGGCTGGTGGAACTATACCAGAAATTTTAGTACCTCTAGCTCAGCGGTCTGCAACAGGCGGTTCGTGGCCACACAACCTGGCCCGCAAAGTCATTTAGTGTGACCCTCAAGCATAAATCCTAATCACACAGTTAATGATTGAAAATGTGCTCACATATATAAAATATATAGTAACTTTTGTTCTTGTTGCAATTTGAAAAGTGCATTTATTTCTGAAAGGCTAAGCGATAGCCGCATTCTTTTCTCTTGCCTTTCCAGCTAGATTTTTTGTTTGGCTTGTTTAGATAACTGAAGTTGGTTATATGACGCCGATAAAAAATGTTGCACACCCCTGCTCCAGCTTCTAACCATTTAATTATTTTTTAACGTTTATTATTTTCTAATACTTCATACTAATAATAAAATCTATCCTTTTCAGCAGAATTTTTATAAATTTATATTATTAATTTAAAAGTTTCAAGTTGAATTTATATATTTAAAACTAATTTCAAATTTGAAACCCTTATAACATAGTTTTGAGGCCCGCTTCCACGAAAATGCATTTGGGCAGATATTCCAAGATAGTGGTCACACCTAGAAACCTCAAAAAAAAACTGGTACCATCTCCACTTTTTCGTTAATTTAATCACACTTGTGTTTTTTAAGAAGCTCAATCATTTGATTTGATTCATATTGCATATTTATTTTCACATTTTTCTTAGACTTGATGAAAATTTATTTTTATATGATTGCACTGTGTTAGAGGTATACTAAAATGGGTATTCTGTGACCAATCATGTTGTTATTAATCATGTACCGGTAGGTATTATTAATCTTTCGCTTGTAAATATGAAGTCTCACAGGTTGGCAACGTCAACTCTTGTATTTTTATGGTATGGGCCTCAGTACCGGTACTTTAAGATTTAAAATAAACAATGAATAGGATTTTTCATATTTATCCCGGGTTAGAGTAAATCTGATAAGGCGGCTTAATCATTGGCTAACCACGGCATCTCGTTCCGTTATTTGTCCATGCCGGGTGTATGAATAGAATTGTTTGACAGTTTATTTGTTTCAGATGTGTGGACTTGATGCGATGGTGAAAGAAAGTATATAATAGCTCATTGCTAGATGATAATGTGTTGATGATGACCGTAAGGGTCTTGTTTTATAGCCCACTAATACTCTGTGTACGCACTATGTCTGTTTCACTGTTTGTGTTGAGCCACTGAACATGTGAACTTGGAGAACTGTTCCGAGGCCACAGCAACATGGCCAGGTTTTGTTGACGAGTGTATAATACTAGATTTTTTACAATGAAATAGTCCTGTAGGTGTGTTGACATATTGCATGTGACTATGTGCATGCACATGATTTAATTGGTTGTGTATAGACATCAAATGAAAATCACATTAGCAGTCCAACGAAAATATTCCCCCAACTTCTATTTTAGAAGAAAAATTCCTTTGACCTCTGCCAAGTTTTTTAACTCACTAATTACAGATGTAGACTCGTGCAAATCAGAGGCGCACCTATCAATGCAGCCTATAATGTTCCATTTATTACCATTTGCCTGGGCCTTCACTTTATACCATTTGCGATGCTTACCTACATTGTTGTAAAGGTAACTGACTGTGATTTATTTAATTGTTGGACTGTCATGCTTTTCGTTTTTAGTAATAAACATGGCACATGAAAAAACTCATGGAAACGCCCTAAAAGAAATGTCTCCTTTTCTTCAAGGGAAGGTGGGCGGTTGAAATCAATGAAAGGCCAAACCTAAAAGAAGTGTATGAAATTTACGGTGGTCGAAACCGTCTTAGACTATCGCGGGTTGAACACTCAACTAAAAACGTACGGTACATAAGAATTTTATAAAACTTACCTATATATACCGGTACTTTATAAATCAGAAATAGCTATACATGTTTTTCGAAGTCCGACAGTGGATATAAATCGCACTCTAACTGACCTTATACCAAAGTTATTATTATGGACAGATTATAGATCTGGCGAAGTGCTTACCAGTGTAGCCATTCAACGTCGCAATGTTTTACTTCTTTAGAATTACAGGTTGTCCATCTGAATTTAATTTGCGCTAAATTATATGAAAAAAAAAAAACGTGAAATTAGTTGTAAATATAATTCATATATATTACTTAACTCCTACAGGGCCCTAGGTTAACAAGTTCATATATATCAAAAGAAGCGTAAAATGCTGACCATCTGAGTTATAATTAATAAACAGAAGATATAGTTGGTGGCAATCAATCAAAGCAAAATTGAGATGACATGCATTGAGACATACATGCATTCATTTGCGTATAAGATTTGAATTTAATTCGTAAATGTATTTCTTGAGTTACTGAAATCATCAAGTAAATTCTGTCGCATTTTACTGAGATTCTGAAATGCAATATTGAAAAATATTGCTGATATCAAGTCTGCAATTGAATAGCGTTTAGTCAAATTTTATTGTATAAGGGAAATTTGAAAAGAATAGAAAAGTAACTTCGAAGTCTTGCACAACGTATTTTGCGTAATGAAATATTTTACCACATTGTTGGAAATAGGCCTTCATGGGATTTCGTTTTTGAACTCTTTATTTGGGTCAACGTCGCATCCATCTTTTGATGGCAACGCGTTCGTGCTTGTTTCGCTATATTCGTGTATATATATTAAATTCAGTAGAATGAACGTGACATTCTCTATTGTGGCCTGAAGGCCATCCTGAGTCGGGACAAATCTTGCAACTATAATGTAACATATAATGTAAATATAACAACTCCTGTCCCCCATAAAAACGATCTCTAACAATGACATATATATGCGGGATTCACATTCTCCAGTTCCACTTCTTTAACTAAATCGTCAATTTTGTGTGAACGAACGAATTTCCGCAGAAAGGCAGGATTTGATTCATTCAATCAAGTATGCAATGAATGAATGACCTCTGGGAGCGCCGTGTTGAAAGTTGAAAAACAGTTCACGTGGAGTTGGATGTAGGCAGTAGTGGGATTCAGCCGGTTCGCCCCGGTTCTATAGAACCGTCTCACGGAATTTTATGAGATCAGCGAACCGGTTAGCATTACATGACTTTTTGTAACAGAACCGCCTGAAAATTCGACATTTGTATGATGCAACCGGCTGACAAAATATTTGAATCCCACCACTGGATGTAGGATGATATTTAAGTCCTATCGAAGCTTTATTTATCAATTATTTTATTTTGGTTCTCTGGCATAAACAACACAAATAGTGAACATCTTGATACCAATGTTGAGCTATTTCTTTCGCTGTACTGCATGTTGTTTAGTGCTATGATTTATGATGTATATATATGTTATATCCATATTATTCTCAAGCATCCTGAACAGTTGTGACAAACAAGTTGTCAGAATCGGGATAGATTTGAAGCTGCTCGAAGAATTCAAAAAAGTGACAAATCTAGCGATTGCATATCGCTTAATTTGATTGAGAAAAGAATCTTTTACATTTACAAGGCTCCTAAAGGTGACGTTGCTGCTGAGTCTCGTGATGATCCCGGATGCCTTAAGAGAAAATTTGTTGAAATATGCTTTCCCAAGTCAAACATACGTGTAACGAGACATCAATGCAGCATGAGAGCACATCACAGATGTCAGATGAATCTAACAATCATTTGTTGTAGACTTGAAAATAAAGCTTGAAAATCAAGTCTTGTGATTAGGTGATCTCAAAGATGAGTTGATTGAAGACAGAATTTTGACTGGGGTTTCAGATGATAACCTGCGAAGACAACTGCTAAAAGAAACTAATCTTACATTGAAAAAAGCTACTGATATATGTGCAGTGGCGTAACTACCCATTGGATCTTGTGGATAAATCCAGGGGCGGCATGTTGCATGAGGGCGGCAAAATGTGGCAAAACGTTTTAAACAAAGCGGAAAAACGTTTTAAATGAACCAAGGCAGTCACATTAAACGACCTAATTTACCACTGAAGCAAAAAAGTTAAACAAGATATAGTCTAAACCAGGTGTTTTATGGCTCGTGGCCCCCTTCCAGCGCCTTTTTGCACTCGCGGTCTCAGTGTTCGCCATTCCAAAAAACGAAAAGTGTTGGATTGTATTATGTGTTTACGACCTATTATGGAATGCAAAAGCAAACCACAGACAAGAAAGTAAACGCTCTCCAGTATCAAAGGGAATCTTGCGCTTAGGACTGCCTGACGAGGTTTCTCGTACTAGGCGCAGTCTTTTTTATAGCTAGACGAATGTCAACATCAAGACGGTTTATAAATTTTGTTTTTGTGGTAATAAAAATTGGCTTTTGCTCCGACAGAAACCCGAACTTAGTCAATGCGCGTTTCTGTCAAACCTAACTCGCTTGGCAGCAAAGAAACCGATGCCAACGGCTTTCACCGGGGGTGATTTTTGTCGCGGTATTTTGGAGTTCAGATAGACGTAATGATTTATTGCTCATTACATACGAGCAATGCCAGCATTAATCACATTCTCTGGCATCTCAATTTACTTTGATAAAGTCAACGGAACTGTTGTTGTTGTTTGTACATCTGTCTGTGCTTGAAGGCCGAGGATCGCAGCTATTCATGTGTTCATCTAAAACGGAACTGTAGTTCCATTTTCGTAATTGCGTCTATAATACGCTAGCGAAGGTGCCATTCTGTAGGTTAGTTAGACCAGACGACCTACCGGCGAATTATTTTCATTGGTAGATTTCAAATTCCATTATGATCAAACAAATCACGCACAAAAAAGTGAATACACCCTGGGATCGCAAATAATCCTATTCAGGTAATGAAACTGCCGTGGAAAGTATACAAACGAGGTCGCTATATAATAAATCATTAGTCTTGTGTCGTGGCCCTCCTCGAACTGCTTCGTGGCCCCTGTAGGGAGCCCCCGGATGAGAACCACTGCACTAGTACAATCAAGTGATTTTACATTTAAAAATGACGCTACAGCGCCGAACGTCCTGCAATGGTTTGCAAACATCGTTTATGTGAATCAACACCTTATTTATTCATGAGTCTCAAGCTTTACCTCAGTGTTGCCGTTTCTTTCGCAAGCTCCGAATAACGAAGTCAAAACCTAAGTTGATAAAGTTTTACTTGAGATCGACTGTGGGAGAAAGCAGGCTGTCTTTGCCAACAATACTGCCCATTGAAAGTGATTTAGTCGAGACATTATCTTTTGACGATATAATTTTTGAATTTGCTTCAATGAAAACTAGACATTGAATTTGGAACATTCGATAAAATTTACTATTCACTGCTTTAATTCTTCTGTTGTGTGGAATTTTATTCAGCTTTTACGACGGTGTCGAGGGGGCAGCATTTCGCGCGAAGATCCAGGGGCGCCACATTGCGTTGTCACGCCACTGTATATGTGTGATACATGAACTCACGAGTGAATGTGATCAATGACATGTATAATGCTGATAATTTCTAGGCTAGTTCATGGGTGCACACCCTGCGGCCGTCGAAAGTGAAATGTGCTGGTGTGTGTGTGTTTTACTGTAAAATAAGTCATGTTTTATGTAGGCACTTGACTGTTAACGGAAAATCACAGCAATAGTTGTGTCTTTAACGGAAAATAAGTGATCAGTATCTGAAAAGTAACAGTTCTAAACATCCCTTCATATCTCTAAGACGAAAAAAGGTCTTACATTATCACAAATGCCATGACAGGAGCGCAGCCAGCCAGAATCGGAATAAGAAATTTCCATTCAACAGCTTCTGAAACATGGTAGCGATGACGCTACTAGTTAAAGAGCCTGCTTTTTCGGCGCATAGTGATAATTTATATTGCGCAAAATATCTAATCTAATGCCTATACGAGCATTTAAAATATCTTGCTAATTGAAGCCAATAAAAATCGCAATTTCATAGACCTATGGTAAAATAAACGCAATATTTCTACTGTAAAATATCACACAATCTGCAGACATTGCAATACGTGTCAAACTTGTCCGATTATATTTAGTGTTGATTAGTATGTCTGCGATATAGCGAATTCGTTATCGCCGTTAAAAAAATCCCAAACAGTATACATATATATATTTTATTTTAGTACAATAAAAAAATGATTAAACATACTTCACATTGATTAGTTTATATATCATCATAATCCGTATATGTTAGTCGTTGTCATAATCTGATAAAAAGCCAAGTGCGACCCCCGACGGTAATTCTAGCAATGAGTAAAAGGTACAATGTGGACACAAATACTTGTTTCAACTCCAGTAATTGTGATGAAATTCCCAAGTTAGCATAATGACTAAATTTGGCGATTTACAATGTCAAAAATAATGTGTTTTATATGTCGCGGCATCCTAAAACAAAAGTTACGGTGTTTTTTGTTCATATTTTATAACATCGTTTTCAGTCTTAATATTTTTTCCCTTATTTTCAGTCGGTAATTTTTAGTTTCAGATTCACCATTCCGATTATTTTTAGCGATGTTTTGAGATGGGGAGATTTCCAAAAAGAGGTTACCAACATAATGTCGATGTTAGCGGCCTAAATAACCACGCTAAGCTGACCAAAACAATCAGCGACTTGAATAAAATTAGCTCTGTAAAAAAGCACGCGTTATTCGCAACTTTCAGGTTTCCCGAAAATGTTAACAGGAGGCTCGAGGCGGACGCTCTGACTGCACCAATAACAAATGCCATTATTGTTCAAAATATACAATTTCTACAGTTATTCCTTAATAAGCCTGTTGCCGATAATCGCTCAACAACTTTCATTGTCTGACCAAACGAACAGTTTGCAAGAAATAAAAAATAATTGCCATGTCCGCTCCACTTTTGATTGGCTATGGATCTAGTGATAGAATTCCTACAATTAAATCTGTTGTTATGAAATGTATATTTCGTAATGTCCCATATTTGCTTAAATTTCAAGTTGTTGATAGCAATGTCACACCTATTCTTGGAATCAAGGATTGCTTAACTTAAAATGCTAGGAATGCGGAGATGAGAAATTCGGAAGAAGTGCATGATCAATTGCTGTACAAAAGTAGCCAACAGAAAAAATATTTTGATGAGTCTTCAAAATTGCTACCTAATTTAAGCCCAGGTGATAAACGCAGAATGTAAACCAAATAAGGATATGACATGAAAGGTGCCATATGCCATAGTCATCACTTACCAATTTCTTACATTGGTGAATCTGATAGAAGAAGATATCGTCGCAATCGCAGACATGTCCAGCAAATAAATCTTACTTTCCCCGCACAGAAAAAGATGTCGATTATGATGATGTTCCTTGTCAAGATAATATTCGTAATGATAATTATCATTTTGTGCCAGTATGACTTTCACTAGAAGTGGAAGGAGAATTCCAGAAGGGATTTTGTGGAGTGCATATTGCATTTTTGCTGATTGATGACAAATTGTTGTAAATGAAATGTGAACATTCCAATTCTTATGGCTATAATGTGCATTAGTGTTGTATTTTCATGTGTGGATTTTGTTTCTAATTTTTTAAAGAAAAAGGGATGTACGGTGATATTTATGACGTCATTATCAAAGACACCATTATTTATGTCGCTTGATGTCAATTTGAGCCCTCTCTCTTGCTGTTCTGCATGCTGATTAGTGCTATGATTCATGATGTCTATGTTATATTCATAATATACTCAATCATCCTGAACAGTTGTGTGTTTACAAACAAACATTGGAGATGACACGCGCGACTGTGAAGCGTCCTCTCTTTCTAGAACATAAGAAAGGAGTTGCACTGGCGGCTGTGCAAATAATAGATCGAGTAGCACAAACCACCCATGTTGTGTAATAGGAAGATTATATTTACGCAAGCCTAAACGCACGGCCTCAAACACGATCTCGTTGAAAGGTTCAACTTGGCAGTTTTCAATTGGATGATAAGACGACAATTGACTGGTGGCTACACAACGTTTCAGCAGAATTTTTTATATCAGTTAGGCATAAAGGATTTTCCTCAATCGGAGCGAATAAAACTAGGGTGTCCGCATCAAGCAAATACTTTTTCAAAACAGATTGGTGCTGAACCCGGAGAAAGATTGGTGAAATGAAATTCAAATGGAAATCTAGAATATCCAATATCCATCAACTATGGTTAGCATGTATACATTCTTTGCCCGTGATGGAAAAGTTTTTTTGACGTCTATACTCAGTCTTTCAAACGGTCGTGTCGCCCTGAATATAGCACGTGATCGGTCTTCATCTCATTTGAACTTATGGTAAAAACTGAACTACCATTCTGAAAAGTCTACATATATTTCACAATCACAATAGTCTGCCTATTGCATTTGATGGCTATTTTGAAAAAACAAAATTGGCCTCACTCTATTAATTTCGATTTTCACATTCCAAAACACGAAATTGTTTTAGATATAAGGGAGTTTTAGGTTTTCCTTTCCAAAGGTAAACTCAACAAACATTTTAATCACAATAGGTTTCGTTTAAATAACAATGACAATCGGTTTTTACGATGTTACTGTAGCTTTCAGTCATACAGATGTGTTGCTTTAATTTACAATATTTATCTATTAGAATAATGTGTATTTATATCATTTATTGGTTTTTTTTCCAATGACACGGCTAACTTTCAATATTTTTTTTCAGAAATTTTCGGAAATCAAATGAATGAAATTGAAACTAATATATATATATTTTCAGAAACGATATAAATTCCGAATCGACAATAAAGTAAGCGTCTATAAAGAATATTTTAGATATAACGAAACATGTTTAAACGACACTGATTTTCATAATTTTTCTTAATTATATGCCTCAACGCAATTTTTGCCTATATGAATCGTAAATATTTGCGGCCATCGGTTGAGGTCAAATAACTTCACTTTGCGGAAATATCTGAATGCAAAAGTAAAAAAGAATTTTGCATAATAAACCAGTCATAAGTTTTGGCGTACATTATTATCATTTCAAATAATAATATCTTCTTAAAGACATTAAGAAAGAAAAGCTATCAAACAAATTTTCATTGAATGTTTAGTTTCCGCGCCTAGTTTTCGATACATTTCCGTTAAATCTCTGAGTATTTGTGTTTTGAAGGAATATGATCAGAAATAAATATGCCAATTCAATCTCGTTATGGATTCTGATAATTGGTCCAAACACTTAGGGGATACTGACAATAATATAAATTGCAACACGAACTTTACAACCCAGATGCATGTGATGATGCGTCTGATGCATGCTTATAATGCTCAAATAGACAAAAACCCGAATCCTGGATTCCACATTGGGAATAGGGAGACAAAGTTTAAAAAAAAGTTGTCAATATATAAAAGAATACTTCGCATGAGCAAAAAAACTTTTAAATTTTAGTTTTTCGAAATCATCAGCTTGGAGTCCGACCGGGAGTATTGGGCTTACTTATTTACAGGTTGAAGGGTTATACTATTAATGCCGGAATTATGATCCGCTGGGAGAACATCTTCTTTGATTATTTGGCAATTCAAGGCCGTAGAATATGAATTTGAACATATTTTGTTTTATCAGACCCCATATAGAAGAATTTTTTTGTCACGGGATCGATTCACTCTTCTACGTGAAGAATTGATTGGAAATTTAAATTCAATTCAAAATAAACGAAACCGGACGACAGAAAAAAATGTTCAGTAGACCGTACTGTTGATCATTTGTTGTTGGGGTGTGAAGTACCTGTGCTTCTGGTTAGGCAGTAGATAATGATGATCTGCTTCGATATTTTCCCAAGCTTGCAAAAAGATTCTGCCAAAGAAACGACAAAAGATCTCGTTGCTCGCAACTCCCAGGGACACACAATCTCTTATGGTTCGCCTGTTTATAATAGCCAAATCAACCAGGTGGAAGACCATAAAAGGACGAGTCACCGTTATGTGCTGTTTCGTAACGCTGTCCCATCTTCGGACTCTGATGTGGGCCCTCTTGCTTCCTGATCCCATTCTCTTCCGTGGTTCATGGATCCTAACTAAATTCCTCACCATCTGAAACTTTCTGACAACAATTAACAACAACTCTAATATTTTTGCATATTCATCTTCGCTGCTGCTGTAGTCAGTCACTGTCTTCGCTAACATTACCACTATGTGGGAAGCGAATTCTCATTCTCATCCATTTCTTTACTATTTAAATAATTACTTCCTCTCCCAAACCAACCACGTTGAAATTCCTGCATATTACTTTTAAGCCAGTCAATATTAGAAGCAAAACTCAACCAAAAATATTATCAGGTTTCGAGGAAATTTAACTAATAATCAAACATACATATGAATCTCGGTAACAGAGTTACACTATCATCCTATTTCTACTCTTTTCAAGTGTCTTGGTTTATTTATGAAAGCAAGACATCTTGAACTGGATAACATTGGCGGATGTGACGATTTAGTGACAGTTGGTAAAACTAGAGTCAGCAACGACCAACAAACTTTTTTTTACCAAATCAAAGTATACATTACTGTGATTTTTTCGACTCTGCGATAACGCTTCACTTATACCTGAAAAATTCGACGAATTTCGACTACTACCGACACCGCATTTTAACCGACATCAATATAAACAAACAAACTTGGCTGATCACAAAATATATATAAAACATTTGCTGACGCTAAATAGGCGCAAACGAGAGAGCAGGTTCAGACGATTTCAGGCTAATCACCGCTTTCTCTCTTGCTATTCTGGTTCGTTCTATAGAATGAAATTAACCCAATGTCCCGGAAACGATCCCGTCGTCGTTAAATGGCTAATTGCAGTAGGTGGTGTCTTTCAATGATGATGATGAACCCTTGTCCTGACGGTATTTCCGGCTAACTACATAATCCACAGTCCACACCATAAGAAACAATGAAAAAAATATAAACAAAAGGCAAAAAAATAAAACAAACAAATAAATATAAAACCAAGTGCAGTTTCACGTGGAAAATACACTATTAACACAATATGTAACACTTGGACGAAAGAACAACGTTTTATAACATTACTGGTAATTTTGGTATACATGTACCTTATTTATATACCAAGAAAGAAATTTTTCAGAATTTGATAACGTGTAATCAATGCATTAACATTAGATATACAAGATTCAATGGAGTAGCAAGCTACACTTGCTATGGTGTACTATTTAGTAAGGCAGTGAGTGACTCTGCAACATCGCTGTCAAACCAAATTTTTATGAAGCAAGGAATTAAATCTGGCAACAATAATTGGTTAGAAACCTTTGTTGACGAAGGTCATAATGAGATCATAAAATATGCACAAAGAACCGATGCTGGGCTTTAAGCATATTCCTCTGAAATTACATTGTCACAGTCATCCATCCGATCATCGTTACAAATAACTTCTGTTGTCGAGTTGGCCCATCATATAGATCAGGGTGGTCCAAACCCAGGCCCGCGGGCCACATGTGGCCCGCCTCTTCATTATCTGTGGCCCGTGTCACATTCGGAGAGTAATCAAAAAATCGCATTTCGTGTTGTTTCGTCATAAAACTAATCAGAAAAATCTTTTGATATATTGGCATCACTAATGTCACTGAAATAAATAGTGTTATGGCTAGCTGGGGAAACTAGCGAAGTTGAATGATGTGCTTGGCAGTCTAAATTGTTATCTGGCTTACTAACTTTTTGGTCGGGAATATATGCTAACAATATAGGTAGGGTTATCATATTTTTGTTACCCCAAAGCGGGACGCCTCCAAAGACCATAGCTGTGATTTTTGGAATTTCAAATTTACGCATTTGACATTACAGTTTATGCGCTGTCTGTCTGAATATCGGTTACAGTTCGAAAAATAGAAAGGAATTTACGTTAACGTTAAGCACCCTTTTGGCGTACGGAACTTACACATAACAAATTGTAGTGATTAAAACAACGGTACAAGCAAAACCACGCATCCACATTCAGTAATTGGTAATGTTCGTGTATCGTGCTGACTGGCTCAACGCCAAAGTGGGACTTTTGGCTGACCGGTCGGGACGCCGGGACAAGACGTTCAAAAGTGGGACCGTCCCGCCTAAATCGGGACGTATGGTAAGCCTAAATATAGGCACCATAGAAAACTAAAAATCGAATGCGGATTCTATTAGCCTAGAATGGCTATGCCTGATAACTATGTGATTGCACAATAAAGGTGTTTGTTTTGTATTGCACTGTTTACCTATTCCGGGCACTATTGTGGCCCGCGAACAATGCAAAAATAATTTTGTGGCCCGCGGAGCCGACAACCTTGGACCAACCTGATATAGATTATAGAGAAATGAAAAAAGATTATTGAAAGTATAGGAAATTCGTTCGTCTATTTGTTTAAGCATTATCAACACATATCAGATGGTATTCATCTGAATGGGTTTTTCACCAGTCACAACGTTGGTATTTCAATTTATTATTGACAGAATCTCTTGAGTGTTCAGAAACATTGTTCTAGATATAAGGAGTTCTAGGTTTTCCTTTTAAAGTTTGAATTAACATTTTTAATCTAAATATATGTCGCTTGAATGACAATGCGTTTGTCTTTTACGATGTTACTGTAACCACTTGGACCTACTTATGAATAAACATTATTTGTACATTCACCCATTATTACTATATCCAGTGGCGGCGCGTCAATAGGGCCAACCGGGGCAATGCCCCGGTTGTTTTTTCGGTATAATAAAAAATATTCGAAAAATACCTCAATATCGGTTGCACAGACTGTCTACACTAGCCATATTCTCCCGACATGGTTCATTTTTCGCTCGCAAAGCCTTCGCCGAACGTCGACGGGGCGACGCCGATTTTGCCCCGGTTGCTCATTGTATATCGTATTCTCTCTTTTATCTTCCACTCGCCGCGTTTGTCTCGTTTGTTTTCTGTTTCTTTTACTAAATCATCGGGGCCGATCGGGGCTAACCCCGAAATTATGACGACGCAATGCCGACGTTTCTTACAACAACGTGTTGACATATTCACGCATTCCTTCTCGTTCGTTGGTTGCTTGAAGAGTTGATAGTTTCCTCGCCTTCGTTTTTGTCGCTTGTTTCGCTATTTGAATCAGTTAGAGACCTTTAGTCCATTCGCTTTCGATTTTCCACATTCCTTTTGAGCTCCTCACTTCTTTCCGGCTTCGAATTTCTTAGCCTTAGACCTCATAATGAATAAGGTTGATGCACTACTTCGCACTCCGTTTTCGCAGCTGCCGCTGGAACAAAAATTAGAGGTACAACGTCTTGGGCCTTATCGACCAAAAAATTGTTCACTGGAACAATCCCATGACGGAGGAAAGCGTCGGCGTACATTCTGCGCAGAAACTTGGTATAAAAAACACGAATGGTTGTGTTACAGCGAGGACAAAAATGCACTTTTTTGTTTTATTGCCTATTTTTTGCTACCGCCCGTGACTCACGTTGGTGTAAATTTGGTTTTAGAGATCTTAAACATCTTTCCGAGCGTGCCAGGGATCATCAATCTTCTATGGAGCATCTGGACAATGCAGTAAAATACCGAACATTCGGAAATGTTAATATTGCAGCACAGTTGGATGAAGGACGCGCGGTTTCTATTCGTCGGCACAACCAAAACGTCGAGAAAAACCGCCATGTTCTCGGTCGATTGATAGATGTTTTGAAGTTCATTGGTTGTCACGAGCTGTCCCTCCGTGGGCACGATGAACGGGCTGGCTCTTCTAATAGAGGGGTATTTTTGGATATGGTGGAATACACCGTATCCCTAGATACATACAGTATTGAGAGATCATCTTGATGCCGCAACTGTTTCGAAAGGGACATCTAAGGATATCCAAAATGATTTGCTCGACTCAATGTATAAAATTTATTTACAACATTTGGCTCTGGAAATTGAGAATTGCCAGTTCCTTTCGATTCAGTCTGACGAGACAACTGACATCACGTGTGTTTCCCAACTGGCTGTGATTTTTCGGTTTGTGAAAGATGGTAAACTTACCGAGAGATTTCACAGCTTTGTACCAATCGTTGATCGCACGGCTTGCGGGATATCGGCTGTACTGAAAGAAGTGTTACAGCCTTACAACGCGAAGTCAAAATTGATAGCTCAAACTTATGACGGCGCGGCAGTCATGAGTGGGTCGAAACATGGTGTTCAAGTTTATATAAAAGAAGATTGTCCTCATGCGCATTTTTTACATTGTTATGCACACCAATTTAACCTCGTTATTGAAAATATGTGTCTTGATACCCCTCTCGTCCGTATATTTTTTGCAAATGTTTCGGGGTTTTCTTCATTTTTTTCCGTTTCGCCGAAACGCTCTGACCTCGTTCGCCAGATATGTAGCCGCCGTCTCCCAGCTTGTGCACCAACACGTTGGAACTTCCAATCACGCGTGGTGCAGGGCGTGTCCGAAATTAGGTCTGAGCTCATTGAGTGTTTCAATGGCATTCAGAGCTCTCCGGTTTGGGACGAACGCTCTGTGAGGGAGGCGGCAGGTCTAAAGCGTCTGCTAGAAGATGGTGAGTTTTCATTTTTTCTCGCTTTTTTCTCCACAATATTCTATCACGTGGATGTATTATACGGCGCATTGCAGTCATGGCTAATGGATGGAGCGTCTGTGCAGTCGTGTATTTCAGACTTCTGCGATGCTGTATCTCGTATCCGGGAAACAATAAAATACAACGACACATGGAGTGCTTCTTTACGCCGCGGGCAAACAACGCAGCGTTTGATTTTGTCTGCAAAGAAATGCTGTGACATTCTGGTGAATCAAATAGGCGATCGTCTGCGCACTGAACACCTTGCCGCGTTCTCTTTGATGAACCCCAAAAATTTTTCAAAATTTGCACGTCAATTTCCCATCCATTTGTTGGCTACTGTCTCCAAATTTTACCCTATGATAAACGTGGGTAAATTGGAAAATGAATTGCGATGTATATACTCCAATCAAACTTTTTTGAACATCACATCAACTTGCGCGCTCTATGGGTTCCTCATAGATAACACTCTAGTAACTACCTTTGCGGCGTTTCTGGACATCATTTTGACGACGCCTATTTCTTCCGCCGACGCAGAGCGAACATTCAGCACACTGAAGCGTATTAAAACGTATCTCAGAAACACAATGAAGCAAGATAGATTAAATTCCTTGGCTGTTTTATCCATTCACAGAGACGTTATTTCTGGGATGCATGACTTTAATCAGCGCGTTATTGAGCATTTTGCTTCCAAGAAACCGCGGCGTGTTGCATATATGTTCAAGCAGTAGAAGTCTAGCAGCATATATACGCATGTCCTTATCTTTGCATTAACTTTCCTTTCTTCATAGTAACGTTTTAAATCTTATTTTAGGTTTTGTCTGCTTTCCCGAAGTTTCTGTTAATATGTCATTGTATTTATCTGGGTAAATATTGCCTTTTCTTTTGAAAGAGGTTTCAAAATAAACTATGTCTATATTTATGAATCCCTTGACTTGGACTGGTTTTAAAGACACTTTCTTATCGTTAAAAATTGTCGCTTTTGCCGATTGGTTGTTACCGATGGAATGGTTTTTATACTCATAAAATGATGGGAGAACTTACAGCGCTCATCCTGTCCCCGTAGATGGGGGTGACTTGGTCCCGCAGTAGCTTGCCCCGGTTGTCAAAATGACCACGCGCCGCCACTTCTATATACCGAGAAATAATTTTGTCATTTACATCTCAACACCTCATTTGAAAACTTTTCATTAATGAATAAACAATAGGTACACATGCCTGAAGGATGCGGTCGATACCGGGCCAAGATAAACAAACTAGGTATGGTGTACAAAATAGTAAAATGTTGATTTGTCAAAACCAGGATTCGTATGAAAAGGAAATTTGACAAAAAATAATATGCTAGTAAAAATACTGTGACAAGGTCTAACGAGATCGTTAAATGTACAAAATATGGTAATCCCGTAGTATGTTAACAAAGATGGCGAACATCGGAACATAGTATGTGTACCCGGTTAGGGTCAGGTCATAATTTTATTCCAATTTTCTTTATTTTATTTTTAGTTTGGGGACTAGACAAGTGACTCCCGTAGTATCTGTACCTGAAATTATGGCCGAATCTGGTACACATACTACGTTCCGGTGACCGCCATTTTGGTTCACATACTACGGCAGTACTCAAATATATATATACCAAATCTAGACTTACAATTACTTACTTAAACTGACTTTGGCACCGAATCGGCATCCATCGGCGCCGTTGCACACCAGGTCTGACATGTAAAGAAAGGAAAAGACAATTAATGATATGACTTTCGTTTTCGTTTTGTTTGTTTGAGCAATATCAGTATACAACAGTATCCATCTCGATTGTGAGTGTTTCAATTTATTATTGGCACTATCTCCCAAATGTTTGAACCAATTATTAGAATCAAGAAGAGATTCAGTTATATATGCATTTCTGATCATATTCATTCAATACAGTAGCTCAGAGAATTAACTCAAATTTACAGAAACTAGACCCAGTAACTAAAATCAATGATAATTTTGTTCCATTTCGTTTCTTTTTTGATGTCGAGTACACCCAATAAAGTATAAGACGATATTGGTATAAAGGTAGTAAAGTACGATTGTACACCAAAACTTGCAAAACAATAATGCGTCAATTCTTTTACTTTTGCATTTCTATATTTCCGCAATATAAAGTAAAAGTTGACAATATCTAGTTTTTATTTACCCCAACTGATCAATAGTTAAAATGGTCGGAAATATTTACGATTCAAATAGTCAAATTGCGTTGTTAAGAAAACCTATGCCTATGGAAAACAGTGTCTTTTATAAACACGTTTAAGAACATCAGCTGTGTGACAAGAACATATAACTTACATGTAGATGTGTAGAGTAAAATATTTGGTATTTATAGCCTCATACTTGGTCTTCAATTTGGAATTTGTATAGTTTCTACAAAATTATAATCAGTTTCAATTTCATTCATTCGATTCTGAAAATTTGTAATTGTAGCAAAATTCGCTGTGTCATTGAAAAAAAAATGTAATAAATAATACATCATTCTGATAGATTTTTATTGTAAATTGGAACAACACATCTGTATGACTGAAAACAGGCTCATAGTTAGACTCATTTTCTTTACCTATAGAAAGTATAAAACGCTCCATAATAAAATGAGTAATCTCAATAACCCTTCTGGTGCCCATTGTGTTTCCTCTGAGATTAAATTAGAAAAACATTTTACATATCGTCACGCTAATAACCGAATTGCGTAAGTCATTTTTGGCGGTTTTGAGTTTTTCATAAAATAGGTATTTATGTAATGCTGCGCACCTGTCTGTTAACTCAGATTTTATTTTAAGAATTCCGAACCCCATAAAAATAGAGATTTTGTATGATACGCAAATTTGTTCAATTGTTTCGTCATAATGAATTATCATTGTTAACGCAGGACTATTATGACGTCACGAAGGCAAAATAACCTCGGCGAAGGATTTTCTAGTTTTTGCATCTCAGATTCTAGCTTAGCGCTTATAAATTTCAGTTTAAACTACAGTATAGGAAGGCGTGCACTTGTGATATTCACTGTCTGAATCCAATTCACCTTGGTTGGCTTTTATATAAGGGTACATTGCTGTTTTATTCTTTATATTTAACTTTAGTCTTATTTCGGTGGATGTGCAGAGCGTGTTTTTTTGAAATATATATTTTTAAACATAAAAAATAATGTAATTGAAACAGATTAGCTATTTTGGGGATTAGACATCGTATATACTAAGAATTACATTCATTTTTGGATTGTTTTGTTTTCAGGACTGGTACATATAGTCAAGTTGCCAAATTGCGTATGTCCCCTAGTCATAGACACATTTCTGCCTAAGTCACAGTGCGTCATTATGACGTCACTTGACTGCGTCATACAAATTAACTTGAATCCGTCTACGATCGAAAAATTGAACTATGGCAAATTATTGATTCTCAATGGCATAGCAATATCATTAGGAAGTTTTTTACGTTTTTCTCAAAACTGCTGAAAATGACTTACGCAATTCGGTTATTAGCGTGACGATATGCAACAATGCTCCCATTACCAACTGAAAAAAAGTTTTTTTCTAAATAATTTACGTAGGCCTACTTTAAGTGGCAGCGTACAGGGAATGTGAAAGAGTGTTAAAAATAACTTATTGTTTGTTACTGTTCTTAATAAAAAAATCCCTTTCTCGGTCCAGTAGTCAAGAAGACTTGTCCTTGCATATATAACGCAAAGTTTAAATGAGGATAGTAAATGTGATACTATTATGTTAGTATGATCAAATATATAGGGTGGTCCAAGTTTGTCGGCTTCGGGGGCCCACTATTAATTTTGTATTGTTCGCGGGCCGCAATAGTGACAAGAATAGATAAACAGTGGAATACAAAACAAAAATACTTACAAATAACTTTACAAAATAACTTACAAATAGCTGCAGATTGTTTGATTACGAATTTTACCAAATTTGAGATACGGGAGGGTTACTAAATTTTTTGATATATATATGGGCATCATTTTTTGTAATACCGTTTAGGCTGGTTGCATAAAACACCAGGCAGGAATTATATTGTTCCATACATTAATATTTAGTTATCAGGGATAGCCAACCTAGGCCAATCGATTCCTCATTAGTTTTCTATTAAGTCTATTTTATTAGCATATATTCCCGACCAAAAAATAGAAAGCCAGTTAACAATTTAGACTAGCCAAGCACATTATTCAACTTTGCTAGGTGTCTCAGTTAGCCAAAACACTAGTCGATTCAGTGACATTACTGATGTAACAATATATGCCAAAGATTTTTTTGGTTATTTTTAAGACAAAACAACACCAAATGCGATTTTTGGATTATCCTCCCGCAAATGCGACGCGGGCCACGGAAAATAATACTAAATAATGGAAATACTAGTTCAGTATTAATTTTATTATTTAATATTATTCGACCATAATCATGATATATATATATATAGTAAAACTTCTCCCAAACCTGTATAGTGTATAAGTGTATAGTGTATAGTGATTATTGCCATAATCAATCTGGAGTTCAATAAACCAGAGCATTTAAATTTAAAAAGAATAAATAAATATAATTCTGAATAATATTCCAATCATCAGCTGCAGTTAATGCGGTAAAGGCAATTTACTTCAGTATGTCGGATAAACTTGAGACATCACCCCTAAGGCCAAACAAGTACTATTCGACAAATTAACAATAAGACAAATCTTCAAGACATAGGTTTTTCCTCGATATTTCCTTGTACAACAAGATTCCACACAATTTTCAAACCATGTAGTAGATCTGGATATAAATCCTGATACGTAAATATATATATTAGCACAATTGTAATTTATTAAAATAAATATTACGTTATTAATAAAAAGTTTAGTATATGCCTTCGGCTTTGTACGATAAATAAATAAACTATGATATGCTAAAAAATTGAATGTTATAAAAACGGGTTTTGTAAACGTGATATACATAGGGATGGCAGAATCGACTCCGGATTCTATTCCAGAATGGATTCTTTGGGGATTCGACTGAAATCGATTCCGGTGACTTGGAATCGATTCCTAAGTGTTACAACTTGGATTGCAAAATAAGTATATATAACGTTTTGTGACACATATATGTATAAACCGCTATATGAAGTTGTTATGACGCCGCAAACTTCACTATAATTCTACACTCTCATCCCACTAGCTCGTTCGCGCGGGTCAAGGACACGTGCCGCATTTCATTCGTATATTTTTTTGTCTTCCCTATTGCGTTCATAACTCCTATTTACTTGAAGCAAGATGCATTAGGAAAAGTGAAACGACTGTTGCAATTTTAAGTATAAAATGTTTCCACCGCAATCCGGCAGACCGGAATAGCCAAATAGCTCTCCAATAGAACGAATTAAGCATATATTGAAAATCTCATCAATGATGATTTTGACAGCTTTGAAGCAAGGGGTGGCGACATTGGTAAATGGACCAGGGAGGTGGAGGCTTTAGCTGAGATATCAAAGTATTCAAATGACAGAAATTTTCCAATATCAGCGATCCAGGAAGAAATGTTGCAATGGTGGCCAACAAAACGAAAATTCTTATCTAAACATTGCAGTTATTGTCCAAAAGTACCTTTGTGTTCCATCAACATCCGCTGCATCAGGAAGAGCATTTAGCACAGCGGAGCTTACTGTCTTCAAATTGCAATAGAGACTCAGGGAGGCGTGTGAACGAATTGAACTTTAGATTGCAATAGATTTTTAAGTGTACATACAGACAGTTTTGTTATTATGTTGTTGTTGTTGTTAAAATTCATTTTCCTGGTGTTGTTATGAAAAATAACTTTACTCACCTACTTGAACTATTACTTTGAAATTTTAAGTGGTTATAAATTGTACTCCTTTCCCTAGAAGGCTACTACGTTTATTTTATGTATTTCGGTAATTTCTGTGGAGTCTAAGGGTTTCTTTTTACGTGCGATTTAACTTGGGCCTCATGTCAATATATTTGAACATCGCTCTTTTGTTCCAGTTCATATGGTATTGGTTAGGTGTCTATGTTCTCTCGGTAAGCTATGTACAGGAATTGTGATTCGGAATCGAAAATTTAGGAATCGGATAAGAATCGAATACTTGTAAGTAATCATACTTAGCATCCTTATACAAAGAACAATGAAACTACTTTTATTTAGTCGCATTGTTGGTCGCAATTGCGTGTAGGCAGAAGAAACCTAAATTATACTGATATGGATGTATATCGTAATTGCAACATGTTCCCAGCACTCATGAAATTGGTGTGCCAATGTATCGAATGAAAGATGGATTCAGCAAAATTAAGGAGTCTCACGTCTTTGGGTAACTGTGTCCCGAAGTGGATTAGTTTTTTTCAACTATACGTATATTTATCTAACTATTTTAACTCCTCAGGTTACCGCGCATAAATATAATATCAAGAATAACAGAATTATAGAAGCGGCTTGATATAACTATTTTCATATATATATATCAAAGAATATTTACTTACCTTAATATTGCGACAAAAGTAGCAACGACAACGTCGAATAGTCTCCTGCGAAATAGACAAACCATTCGTCATCACGTAGTCCTGTGACTGCTTCTCTACTTCCCGCTTAAAGTAATTAGCGATATCACATAGTTAATTACTGAGCCGGTATATCGGTTGAGCTCTAATACCGAGGGAGTGTGACAATAAAGATTCATGCCTCCAGTCTCAACGTGAATCAAAATACCAAAGCATACAAGTCACAACTGTAGTTTGCAAGCTTATCGGTTCCTAGTAGTCTACCTCAGGGTGGTTCAAGGTTGCTAGGTTGAAGGACGCAAAAACTTTTGAAGAGGTCTCGCGGGCCGCAAGTCGGAGAAAACCCAAAAGTTATCGAAATATCGCGAGTTTACTTACTTTAAATTTAATAAAAAACGAGAGTTTACCGTTCTAATCAGACTATCATTATGTTGCATGGGTGGCGTTCTTTTGAAGAATATATATAAAGCCTTCAGTTATTTTGAAGTTAATTCTCGAGAATTACCGTTGTGGTTAGCGCATCTCGCGTTTAATGTCGCTTCAAATTATATTCTTTCGCGACAGATATTACTTGAAATCAAACCAGACACTGTGTGATGGGCAAGGAAATACGTTTCCGCCGTTTTTTCCTTATGTCATCTTTTTTGCGACACTCATTTTATTACGAATTGTTATATTGAGTAATTTAAAAACTTGCAGCGTGAACAAGCATCGTCAAATACCAGCTAAGTCCGTCTAAGTTGGTATTTCGTTACCTAGCTAAAAAAACTGGATTCCGTGGCGTTAAGTCGGCTCTGCGTTTCGTCACTACTGTCACATGGCCGACGCTTAAAAACAGAGGAGTGTTTTTACTAAAATAATCGTTAAAAAAAAAGGTTTGAATCTCGGGATCCCAATCCCATTTGAAATAGCTGAAAAAAACTCAAAAACGTTCCTCCCTTAGATACAAATATACGCCAAAAAATTGTTCTGTGAGTCGCACGGACAGGGTTTGGACCACCCTGGTCTACCTTATCAAAAAACTAAGTTTCAGTGTTTATTTTTAATAAAGAAGGTTAATATGATACTTGAAGACGAAAAATAAGCGAACATTTTGAAGTTTGAGTCGTCTGGTGAACTCGTAATATTTTAATAAACACCGATAAACTATATAAAATTCTGCTCTAAAATGTCTGTGGTGCCCCTCTTTGGTTGGTGTCCTAATCACGTGCTTATACTGTTTAATGGTTAATCCTGCACTGTTCTTAACCTTTGTCAGCCTGCCGAACCCCTACGCTATTCCGTAAGCTCCTGTTGAACCCCAAATTTTTGAAGCAAGAGCGCAACCGGAACTTGTTAAGGGTAAGCCGATTTTGTACAAATTCATAGGAAATTTGACCGCCTTCAATTGATAAAATATGAATTCGTTGCCCTACTGTTGAGCATAGGTTGTTTTTTTTTTGAGTAAAATTTGAAGAAAATGATCCGTCAAGAGAGTATCAACTATCAACCACCGAAAGAACCTCTGGTTGCGCCATTAGTTGTAGCGGAATAAATTGCAACAAACAGTAAGCTTTATTTATTCATTAGTGACACTTCTGCTGCTGTTTTTCGGTGACCAACTGAGATTCACGCGGTTTCGTTTCAGAAAGAGAGAATTCCCATGTCATTTTCGCATTGGAGTCACGTTCAGTTGAGCAGGTGAATCCAAACTGTACAGCAGGCCTGCACAACATGCGGGCCGCATGTGGCCCGCTAGATACATCTGTGCGGCCCGCGGGTGTTTGGAAACACGCCACTTCTCGGGTCTAACAATCAAAACCGGCATTGTTCTGCAAGAGCGCCGCTGCTCCGAAATCGTGAGATTTATGTTTTGCAGTAGTTTCAATAAATATCGAACTTTGTGTGAAATTGGTGTGCCCTTCGCGACCCCTAAAATTCGTCGCTCTACCCCGCGCCCCCCAGTTTGGGAAATTTAGATATCTCAGTATTCAGACTTAATCACGTTTAAAACAATATCGGTATACAATCTCACACCCATTGGTGCATATTAGCAACCTATTATTAACCCCATTATTTTTTACTAGAAGTTTATGAAACTGAAGTTTCTATTTTGATTCTTTTTGAATTTAGAATCTAAAAAAACAATTCCTTCATTTATGGATGTTACAGAAATTCTCGCACAAAAGATATTGCTATTTACTGTAAAATTTTAAATAAATTGGAGCAGATTTTGTAGAAAAATGTAATAAGTAAGTCGAAAAAGTACAAAAGAGGAAGATCTATTGCAACTAAACGGCTTGTTTGTCTAGCTCAGTGATTTTCAACCGGTGTTCCGCGAAAAATTGCTACTTTGAAGTATTATGACGTCATTCGAATAATATAAATAGCGTCGATTTGAAAATGGCGAGTTAGAGTTTTGGAAAGTCGGTATAAAAAACTTGTAACCAGAGAAGAAATTGTTAAAGAATTGCTCTTCATCGTCATCTCACCTAACGACCACGTAGAAATGTCTTTATTTCGGCTTTTAAAGCAACACTCAGGATTCACGCAATCACACATTTATCTAATCACAGTATCTTTTTGATTTATTTCGGAAATAACACTGACACCAGTGTGGAGCATAAGAAACTCAATTATCGTCCTAATTAATAAATGTGTGCATCACGCTACAGTACAGCATAGTCATCAGACCAAGTTCTTTTCTTGGATGACATATTCCACGAATGGGATTCCTCGGAATTGCAAAGAGTTTTTGGAGAAAAGAAACGTTGAACCACTCTAAGATTGCGGTGCAATCTATTATTCGATTCGAAGTGCCCAGCTCTAGTCGTTGGAAAAAAGTTGTTGTTGTGTTTTGTTATAAAAGTTGTGCTGATGGGAAGGGCAAACGGCAAAAGCGGCTAAGCGCTATATTAGGATCGTTGACGGGTGATGTTATTTTTACTAAAAGCCCCGCCATGAAATATTCTGTTCTGGAAATTTTATCTTTCAGTGAAATTCAAACGTGACCTAATTTGTCATTCATTTATGTGCACTTGTTATATTCAAGTGGTTCGTAAAATTGAGATACGTATATTAGTAGGTTATAAATAACATGCCGTTTACGCAAATATTGAGGTTCAAAATTTCGAGATTTGTAAAACAACCTTAGATTCTTAGCAAAGCCCATATATACCCAAGTTGCGCAACAATGGAAATTGGCCGCCATTTTCGATCAATGTCGCCTGCGAGGTTACGGCGGTTCTGCGTGATCTTCGGCTAGGCTGGTGTCTTCTGCTATAAAATTATGGGCTACTCGGCGTCTAATTGCAGCGGGAATAGCGAACAGTGCAACTATTGAAGCTATCAGCAGATGCCGAGAGAAGAAACAAATGGGAAAATATTTGTAGAGGCTGGAAATCCGGCCCAGGCAGTTCATTGTGTGAGGTTAGTCAAACGAATAGCCTAATGTCAAACTCACACCAGACAGGCTAGTAATCTGCAGGCTGTACATAGTTTTAGGATGATGTCACATTTAATTATTATTTATATCACGTTGCCGATCCGACTCACTCAAGTTAGCCCAGAAAAGTTACGTTGAACTACTAAGATTTTCTAAACGCTGGTTTCAGGTGTCAGATTAGGAAAACTGTATTTAAAGTCATCCTATGTAATGCAAAGTCAGAAATCAGTGCATTGAATGTATAAGATTCACTGCCATGATTGCCTGGAGTCCTACGGTCACAACAATTCATAGTAATTAGCAGCAGTGTGAATAGAAAATTCGGAGCTAAGTGGAAATAATGCTTTATCTTTCGAATTTCTGAACTGAATGCGTGTTTAGTTAAGTCACTGGCAATTATATTTTGTGGTAAAAATTGGATGCTTGCTATTTCAAAAGTACGTTCATTTTATAACCTACAACTCATTCCATTTTCAGACTCATTTTTGAAAAATATCAATTTGAACCGAAGAGGAAAAAAATAAAATGGGATATAGGCAATATTCGATGAGCCAAATTCACCAGAAAATTCAAATCATCAAAAGCTGAATTAGCTAATATATTGACTGAGATGAAATTTCAAAAAAGAACAATAAGCCTACAGTAAGTTTTGAATGCCAAAGTAATCTGTAATTGTCAGTTTGAATGTCTTGAAATGAATCATTTCACTTACGTTTTAGGTTTGATCAAAACATCCTACTCCAGGTGCCACCAGGACAAACCAGTTGTGCCAGAAGCCTATAATGTTGGGTCATATACAGCACAAGAGTGTGAGACTGCTGCTTAAGCCTCAAGAATGACTTCAGAAGTACTATGGCTTCTGTTTATGCATATGATGTATTGAAGACTGTAGAGGACCCGCTTCGATGGTTAGTTACTACTTTGGGCACAGTGAGTGGACTGTTGCATGTATCCAGAACCACATTACACTGTGTAACACACATTTTGTTACTGGCTTCTGATTATTATTTTCTGAGAACAGTAACACGCAACCACATAAGAAAATTTGGATTTGGATTTTTTTTAATATTGGGGGGAGTATTTTACCCAAATCTCAACAAAACTCTCATTATAACACAGGGGTGCTATTTTTTGTGTTTTTAATTATCCAAATTGTTACAAACTTATTATAAATAACTTTTTAGCAATTAAAAGACTTGAAATTGAACATAAAAACACAGATTATTTGTTAAAGACAATTTCACGAATAGGCACTCATATGTAGTCACCATCGCTTGGCTGACATGAGCAGTCACGACCTTGTAATAGAACTAAGACAAGGAAAGTCGGAATAAAAATTGGGCTTAGCTTTAACCTGGTACACATACTGCAGGAGTTTTAATTAATGTACCTTTTTCATGTCTTTTTTATTTAATTGTTGAAATTTCTTTTGTTGGTCAATCAAATAGCACTTCTTTTCCACGTTTTTTATATTTAGTTATTTACATGCTATTGTTGATCAATTAAATGGTTTTTTTCTCATATCTTTGTTATTTGATAAGTATCATTTCTATTTTTGTTCAATCAAATTACTTCCAAATTGCTCTGAAATATCAGTTTGTTTGCAATGATTTCATGAATCATACTGTTACACCAAAGATTTAAATAAAAATGTTCACTATTCTTATGATGATCATTGCTTGCTTCGTTTTGTAAACACGATTCTCAAGATGTGAATTATGAAAATTTTCCTATTGATTTGAGTCCCTCTTGTGTGGGTCAGAAACGTTTTCAAAACCCATCTGCTAAAACTTCTTGATAAGTATACTTGTAAGTATTTACATTTTTAGAGTGCAAGTTTGTAAAGATCCCAAAATATATATAAAGTTCATGCAATTTTAAAACATTTTCAGATTATGACAAACCTATGAATCAAAGTCATCTTTCCCTATCCAGTGTGTTATTTTTATTCAATACTGTGTATGTATCACTGAGTTGCACTTATTTATTTTTCATGTTCAGACACATTCTCATGATATTGAAAATTTGTCGCTGATCCACTGTACACATAGCCAATTTATTTATTTTTTTCTGATTATTATCGTCCAAACTCCATTGAATTTAGTTTTCAGTTAAATATAAATTACCATCACATTATTCTGGCCGCTTTTGTTTTATTTAACGAATGCAACCCCGGACCCCCCCCCCCCTTTTTTTTTTAAAAACACACACACACATGCTTAACATTGCTTTTATCTAAGAATCCCCCATTTTGTTCAGAAATTTATTGTTAGAATATTATCGTAATTGTTTTTGCCACTGGTCATCTCTCAGTGATAATCCTAATCACATCAGCGTATATGGTGGGGGGTGACTTCGATGGTCGTATCGCTCCCCCCCTGTTCATACCAAAACAATTTGATTTGCTGTAGCTATTTTATTGATGAGTGTATTTTTTGGTTGACAAAGTAATAAAATCTCTCTTTCGTTGTACTGCCATTGGTAAGGGCGTTTACAATTCAATTATATGCAGTGATAGCGTCTGAAAAGGGCAAATTTATAATGTAACATTGCCAACAACATTTAGCTATAGGACAGTTGTAATATATCTTATTTGACGTCGTCTTTACTGTCGAAAATTCAGTTCGTTTTAGTCATTTAGGCCTGTTGTGGTGTGAAACACCCAAACAGGGGACCCCAAATGGCGAAATATGGTATTTCGAATTTGACAGAAGCCAAAAAGAGCCCAAGCTATTTCAGAACGCCCTGGTTGTCAGTAAATTCCGGGACAACCGGGGCGCCAGACGTCAAGTCCGGGACTGTCCCGACCATTCCGGGGACGGCCGATACCCCTAGTCTGGAATAATTTTCCCAATTTTCCGTAGGCTATATGTGTGTGTGTGTGTGCTGACTTGCATTGCCCATTTGTTTTAGTGTTACGAAAAACTCGAAATAAAATTTACTTTACTAACCGTGTGTTGCGTCTATATTTTGTTTGTCACCGAGCGGCGTGGGTTGTTAATGTAAGTGCCTCATATTGGGTTTGATACTGACTGGGACGCCTTATCGGATTTCTGCGCTTCCGGAATATAACTACTCATTTAAATCTTCCCCAATAACCTTTCAAAACTACTAAAATTAGGCTTGTTTGCGTTACACTACTCGACCCGAATGATCGAAAATCGCGTCCATATGACCCCATAATGGGACAAGTTAGTTGCACGGTGTTGATTCTTAGAAGTCAGAAAGCATCTAAAAATGAGGTTATACAGAAGTACATCCAAGCGCGTGACGCCTCTCATTGGCATTTATTTGCGCAATACTACACATAAATAAGCTATTCTACACTACGGATGGTCTGAATGTTGAAATTTGGATATCTGCCTTGATTTATACTTATTTTTACATATTTAATTAGCTCGGAAATAGAAATACTTCCTAATACACAACAAGTTCACAGGACCGAACCCAGGTTAAGAGGCACTGATATACTTAATCATCCTGAACAGTTGTGTGTTTACAAACAAACATTGGAGACTCTGAAGCGTTCCTCTCTTTCTATATCTAGAACATAAAAAAGGAGTTGCACTGACGTCTGTGCAAAAAATAGATCGGGTCGATTGAAGGGCGTGTCCGCATCGAGCAAATACCTTTTCAAGACAGCTTGTTGCTGAAGCCGGAGAAAGTTTGGTGCAATGAAATTCAAATGAAAATCTAGAATATTCATCGACGATGGATAGCATGTAAACATTCTTCGTCTGCGTTGGAAAAGGTTTTTCGACGTCCACACTCAGTCTTTCAAACGGTCTTGATTATTATGCCATTAGGGATGTAAGTTTCAAATATTTTTTTTTTTGAATCGAATTTTAAATCACAATGTTCCGATTCGAATATTTCCGAATCTGATTCTATTTAGTATAATTATCATCATATTATCCTTAACTTTCTTCAAATTTGGAAGAAATATAGTATAAATTTTGATGAAATAACAATAATGATCTTAAAGAATTAGGAAAGTTACTAGAAAAACACACTGCATGGATGTATCAACTACCATAGATCAAAAACCGTCTTTGCAAAGACAGCAAATTACAACAAAATTGTGTTCGCGTTGTCATCGCCATGGGAATACGGGGTCAAAGCGCAACATGCCACGACGTTTTGATGAAATACCTCGTAGCGTCGGACTTAAACCAGGATTAGTTAAGTAACCGCTAAACTAGGTTTTTGATCTCCGGTTAACTATCGAAGTTAAACCGAGTTTAACTAACCTGAGATTAGTCTTAATCCAGGTTTAAGTTAAGTGAGGTTTTTGATCTCCACCATAAGATTTTAGATTATTTCTCAACTCTGCGATAACGTATTTGGAAAAAAGATTTGACTTTGATTAAAATTCAACATTTGGAAAATTATCTCTTTTGGATAATCTTTCTCCAAAATATCAGACACTTGTAAAAATTGTAGAGCATTTGAAGTTAAAAACAATTTAATTTGAATATGTTTGACCTATTTGATGCAGTTCATTCACTCAATGTTAAATAAACATTAAATGAAAAACACATATTTTTTAATATATCTTTTTAGCTTGTATACAATTTGTATTTCATTGTTTTATATTGTTCTTTCCTGCAAGTTACAAAATAAATAATGACGGTAATCTATGTCCTTTATTGAGACTTTTCATAGTTGGCAACCCTACCTGTAGTGTCACATACAATATGCACATTATTGGGATTTTTTTTTTAGGATTTAACTTACATATTTATCCCGGGGGAGAGGAAAGCCGATAAGACGGCTTATCCATATGACGAACCACGGCCTCTCGTCCATAGAATCTTGCACCCATGGATACCAGTCGTAGAAGTAAAAGAGGTTTCATTGCCAGTTACGCCGAAATACGGACCTTCTAATGTTATGGAATAGTAATGAACACTATTAATTTGAACATCCATTAATCCAGATCGAGCAAAATCTCGAAACAGGCGAAAAACATCCATCGGTATCCATCCATTATGACGCAAATAATTTTGTGGCCCCCGGAGCCGACAACCTTGGACCACCCTGCCCTAGACTATGGCTTTTTTTAAACTTTTTTCTAAACGACGCATATTTGTGCCTTCGGCCCCCAACACGGCTCTGTACAATTGGTCACTGATATCTCATAATATGGTATATTATGTAAAGAGCTATTATTTTTAATCAGCTATGGAACACGCTTTCCATTTCACGGATATTCAAGCAATCAGTAACTTAAGCATGTGTCATTTCTTTTCCAAGGGTGAATTGAATTAAACGGGAGAGCAACACTTGTCAATAAAAAAATACTAAATTTAAGATATTGAGGTTAAGGCATTGGTAAGGCACATTCACCCGTCCGAGAAACTAAACTTCTTCACTGATTTAGCACTGAACTGAACATTTATTATATTTTAGTAGTTGATACCATCTGAATCGCCAAGATAAAAATAAGATACAGAGAATCAATTTCGAATGTGATTAAAACTTTGCACGGGTGAAAGTCAATGACTGGGACCTATGTGATGTATTCTTGTAAATTGTAAAACCTATAACACCCAGTATTGCTGTGAATAGTCCTATTTTGAACCAGGTTCCAAAAGAAAATTTATCATATGATGACAATCCTTTTTTATGAGCAGCAAATGAAGCAACAGTTTGGAAAGTTGTTTGACTGCACTCTTTTGTGTGCAAAGAAAACTTTAGAGGGGGTGGAATGCCTTGGCTTCTACAAAAGTCTATTGGCTGCACAGCACAATGTTGCTTTGCAGCAGGAAGGTCAGATTTTGCTGCAATGACCAGACAAGGAATATTAGTATTTGCCACATATTGTTTATAAAGATTTACACATTCTTGAAAGCTCTCAGCGTCAGACACATCATAAAGAAGGCACATCGCATCGCATGTCAGGGCGCCTTCGCCAGATTCCAGTAACTCTGTTGAATCCACCTCGTGTAACAGTAAATATTTCAGGTGACTTTGCACTGAAACTGTGTTTATAGCAAATTCAGATCCACCAGCTACGCCCTTTCGCTCCAACAGCGATTGGAGAAAAGAAGTCTTTCCAACTCCATGAGGTCCTATGACCTTACATGTATAAATTTTTCTTTGCATTGCATGAATATACTTTCTTTTACCAGAGTGTGGTTGAAGCGCAATATATTCGATGGCTTCAGCTTGTGATTGCCGTCCTGTTAATGTTGAATATCCCAAATATGCTAAATACTCCATTGTTCTTGGTAGATCAAGATATGCAGTAAGGGTCCACTGAGAAAAAAAACCTCTCAGTGAAATCCAACCTTGTGAGTTGGTGTGAACTGTTGACAATACATCTGGTCCCCATGGATCATATGGAAACACACTAAAAAGGCTGCCGATTTCCTCTTGATTCAAAAAGCCATCATGATCACGGTCATGAGTACGAAAGACTATCTCCAAAAATTTGTATGTGTCATTAGTGAGTTGACATGCAGAATCTGGTGGAGGCTCTTGAATAGGAGGATACAAGTATTGGTCAGTGAGCTCGAGGTTGTCAGAGTAACCAAATTTTCTCAGAACAGCCCATGTGGTTTCATGACGTCCTCTCTGAATAAACAATGAATGGAGGTAGAGAAATCCTTCAACTGTGAGCTTTCCATCCCTGACACCTTCTGGACAGCTTTTGCATACAACTGTTTTGACATCTTGTAAAGACTGCGAAGCAAGAGGAGTATTAAAACATATTTTCTGAAAATTGCTTAGTTCGTCATCACACAACATACCATCTTTGTCTAAATCGCAAAGACAGAATATCCGTGCCAATGCAATTCTGCAATCATTCTTCAGCATCCCAGTTTGGGTGCAAAAAAGTGGGGCTGTAGGATGCAAAACAGCTTTCTGCGCGAAGTAGAACATCTCACTGATATTTTTGAGAGTTTTTGCAGAACATTCAATACAGGTTTCCACTTCTGGATATTCATTCATGATTGGCAGAATGTCATCCATCTGCGAATCCCCTACCAAGTCCGACTTGTTTCCAACTAGAATGATAGGCATAGGATGCAAAGAGTTTTCCCGAATCACAGGAAGCCATGTATTTTGAACTTCTACTAATGTATCAGAGTCACTGAGATCATAAACAAGGCAGACAACATTTGCTCGACTCAATTCTTGATAAAGCTGCAAGTCATTTTGTTCTGCAGAAGAAAAGTCAACAATATGAGTTGGGACTTTTTCTGGAGTGACATCAGCTGGAATGGTGATCTCCTCAGCTCTCAACGGAACCTCTTCCGCAAACTCTTCGCTAACTAGAGACAAAATCAAGGAGGTTTTGCCAACTTTGGGTTCTCCAAGTAGCAAGATGCGCAATTCTTTCCACATTTTTCTGCCCTTCTGTCAAATTAGTTCAGATAATACTTTATACATTACATTGCAGTGCGAAGAGCAACAATGCGAGCACTCAATGATTTGCTCTATTTATATCTAAGTTCACTGTGAGTGTATTGAAATAATTTGAAGATTTTAGAGCAGCTGTTTATTCAAAACCACCTCTTGGTTAATATATACTTAGGGTTACCATACTTTTGTGACTTCAAAGCGGGACGGGACGCCTCAAAAGACAACAACCCCTTAGCTGTGATTTTGTAACTTTACATTTTCTGATTTTACTACATAGGCCTACATTCCTACATTTAAAGCTGTCTTTATTGACCATTTTGTTATTGGCATTTCATGCACATATCATCTGTCCAAATATCGGGTTCAGTTCGAAAATAGAAAGGAATTGACGGTAACGATACCGGTACAAATAATTCGAATTTAGACTAATTAGTATTGGTTTTACATGCGATACATCTGCTACCAATGGAAATCAGCGGAAAACAAACGCATTCACCTCCAGTAAGTAGGCTAGCGTTGCGCAACACAGAAACAGCAGTAACGAGAACATGTTCGTATATTATGCTGGATGGCTGAACGCAAAAGCGGGACATTTGGCTGACTTGTCGGGACAAGACGCCAAGAAGCGGGACTGTCCCGCCGAAAGCGGGACGTATGGTAAGCCTATATATAGGCTACTGATTACTACATCTGGCAGTCTGGTAAATGTACGATTTCACTTTTTTTTGCAAACAAAGCAAAATTTAAAAAGTGCAAGGATAAAATAAATCTATAGAATACCATGCATGCAAAATTATATTTTTCATGCTCACCATTTAATCACAAGAAGAAAAGAGAAAGGCTGTTTCGGTCTAGTTCTCTGTTTTAATTGAAATGTGCCTCACAAAGATAGCACAACAATCAAGTTTTAATTTATTATCCTGCTACATTGACTACTATAATTTCTTCATCCGATCTAAATTATTACGTTCTGGGTAAGGTGTTGGGAATCGGGTTTCGAATGGAGACCAGTCAAACATTTGCTCACATCTAATTTTCAAATGAAGTTAAATCAGTAACCTACTTTAAAAAAGATGTCTGAAAACTTTTAACCATAGGCCACATAGGTTTCCAACATTTCTAGGGCCAGGACTTTTGACAATTTGTTCTGAAAGTTGTGGACCCTTTAAACAAAACCATTCAATATTGATATATGGTCTATATTCTGATATTAGACACAATGCTCCCCATCAAAACTGAATAAAAGTCTCTCCAAGTCAAAGTAAGCCAAGGTAAATATCTAATGGCATATTATATACATTTTAAGAAAGTTGCACACTAGAAAAGGGTATCGAGATAAATTGAATTAGAATTTAGTATCGTGATCTAAAATCATCAAACATAGCCTATATAAAAAATTAAATTTTCAGTTTTAAGGACAAAACTCACATTCATAATCTTCTCATGGAAAACATTCAACATTAATTTATACAAATTTCATGGTATTTGTAATAAGGGGCAATGGATGTCGAACCATACGGTATATTTTGTCAATTGCACAGAACAGCAGTAGGACAGGTGTAATCTACTGTGAACCATGAGAGCCAGCCAACATAATTTGTGTCAAGGAGGATGTGCCACAGGCTGTGCAATTGATTGGGTGATTGGAAGAAAAGCCTAAAGGCATTTATAGATGCAATTCAAAACATATATCGACGCATCAAAACCAAACAGTGCTAAGTCCACTTTTCCCAAAAACGACATTTTTCAACTGCTGATTTTCCTGGACTTAGCTCTACATTTTGGTCTATTTGCCTTATCTCTAGGTGCTCCAGATCTCAAGATAGCTATGGACATAACCCTGCTTTTTTTAGGGCATTTGAGAACTAAACAGAGCTGTGTCTACTATAGTGGACTTAGCTCTGGATAACTGCATTGTAAGTCGGTGCTAAGTCCGTTTTTTGGACATAGCTCCTCCCAAAAATTTGAGTTAAATATAATACAAAGCGCTAAGTCCATACCAGCTCTCAGTCATAGCTCAGTGTTAGCTGTTTTTTATGTTTACAGTAGAGGGAATGAGAAAGTTATAATTCATCGCCATAACCACTTTCCAACTGCTGTTTTTAAATTATTAAAATTTACATAATTATGGAATTTTCAAGTCGGAAATATACCTTTCAAGCAAAGCAAAGTGTGAACCAGCCAGAGGACTTTACTCAGTTACGATATCGCATCTGATAAGAAATCTAACCAGAATATGATTGTCTCAGTACATACAAAAAATGAGATGCAGTCCGAGAAAAGATACTAAGACTGATCAAAAACGTAATCAAGAAGTCAACAGAGTCTACACTTTTTTAAATCCAGAAAGCAACGAGTTGGTACAAGCGTGTAAGAACTTTTTTTAGATTCCCCCCAATATAAGCAAGAAAAAGGTGGAAACATCACTGGTTCACTGGAGAAAGATATGAGAGGAAGAGATGGTGACCACAACAAGGTCACCAGGGAAAGGCAGGAGCCATTTATAACCCATATAAAATTGTTTCCAGTTGTTGAATCACATTATTTGAGAAAAGACAGTCAGTGGGAATATCTTCATGAGTATCTGACTGTACGACAAATGTATAAAATATAATATGAGATTTGGTGCGAAGAAAATAGCTCTGCAGTTGAATCATATGATTTTTATTTACGCATATCCAATGGAAAATTCAATCTTAAATTTCACCAACCTAAAATAGATGTGTGTGATCAATGCTTTCAGCTTTCAAAAAATGCAAAAATCTCTATTGACTGACAAAGATTTCGAAAATCAAACTAAGCATATCCAAGAAAAGGACATGGTGCGTTCAATGAAGAGGGAAATGAAAGAAAAATCCACAACAGATTCTCCACTTCATGTGGCAGCTTTTGACCTTCAGAAAACTCTTCTTTGTCTTTGTGGACAAGTGTCCTCCTTTTACTACACACAAATGCTGAAAAATTTCAACTTTACAGTAACTGACATTCAGTCCATGCACAAGAGTTGCTATCTTTGGAATGAAGTATAAGGGTGAAAAAGCTCTTGTAAAATAGCGACTGCAGTGTTTTGATACCTGTCCTCTCTCACCACAGCAGTGAAGACTATGCAACTTTTCTGTGACCGTTGCAGTGGGCAAAATAATAACAGAGCTATGATTGTGATGTTACTCTATGCTATAGAGGAGCTGCATTCTGATGAAATAACACTCAATTTTCTAATTACAGGTCATTCTCAAAATGAGAATGACACAGCCCATTCGGTGAGGAGCTCCAGAAAGTTGACCTTAACTCTTTGGTTCTAAAGTCAGCAAGACCAGCAACACAAAAAAGACAGAATATAAAAGAGTCAGCAGGGAGAAATACAAGAGTTTGACAACATTATGTAATAAGAATTTAATCCCTACAAACCACAAGGCATTCTACGAATTGCTTCCAGTAATTGATGAAAGTTAGATTTCATGAGCAGAAACACTAGCTCAAAAAAACATTCATTGTAACTTTTGTAAAATTAAAATCATTTAAAACTGTTTTACATATTGGGCTTGATTTAAATTATTTTTTTGTTTTCTTTGACCATTCCTGATTGAGAATTTACAACAGTTTCTTTCTTAACTTTGTTTAGTAATTTAGTTGGCAATGGTTCTGAGGAGGAAGATAATCTAAAAAATGCAGTAATCAGTAGCAATAGCAGTCTGATCAAAATTGGATGCTAGATAACTATTGTCAGCAAGATTCAGAACCAGAAATATTTTCTAACGTGGAGATAAGCTCACAAAAAGTGTCAAAAACATTGTAAAAGGGAATTATTGACGTTTATCAATGATAAGTTGCCTTTATAATAGCACAATAAAGGGGCCCTAAGTTCAATAAAAAAATTCTGGTTCAGAAAATTGAGAGCAAAAAATGGCCCAAGTCCAAAAAACTCCTCCCAAAAAAAAATTTGGGGGGCAACACAAATTTTTTTATTTCACTTAAATATGGCCTTCATTGTAACTTTGGTGGACCATAAAAACTAGACATCCTTGATGTAAGGTATTAGAGAAATAAAAAAAAGAAACAAAAAAAAACGTTTTTTGCGTTTTTCTCAAAACTAGAAAAATGGACTTAGCCCAGTTTGGATTTCATGCGTCGATATACTTGAATATTTCCATATGCACATACAGACATAGCTCTAAATCAGCGATCTTCAACCATTGTTCCACGGAATACTTGTGTTCCATGAACGACATCCATAGGTTCTGAGCAAATTTGTTTCTAATTCATTCTAATTGACATATTTATGATAACAAATTGAACAGAGTAGAAATCAAAATTCAATTAACAGCTTGCAATTGGCTTTTCGTTATTTCATTTCTATGCCAAAATTGATCGAGACTAGAATCAAAATTATAGGATAGGATAGGATTTACATATTTATCCCGGGGGAGAGGAAAGCCGATAAGACGGCTTATCCATATAGCGAACCACGGCCTCTCGTCCGGTTACCATTCCAAGTCGGGTATGGGATTAGTTTTACTGTATTGTTTGTTTTTCGGTAGCATGGACTTGGTGGTGGAGGAAGCCGTAACCGACCAGCGGTTACGTGAACCACCCAACGACGGCGAGGAGTCCAGCAATCCTCTCGCACATAACCATCCCTGCATGGGATTCGAACCTGCGAACCCACGCAGAGTAATTAGAGGTGCGGTGGCGAGCGTATTCCTAACGCTTAGCCCGTTGAGCCACACCGCCGCGCCTGGCGGTTACAGTATTATTAGTTCATAGGATTTTTCATTTTTTAAAATACAGAAATTTTCCTTTGCAGCATGTAATCTATAATACCGGTACTGGTATCGCAATTAACGTTATTTCTTTACTACGACCAGCTTCCGTATTATCGTTGAGTTGAACAAAGACAAAGATAGTAAACTAACATACCTTACTATAACTAAGTTGTGTAGAATAATCTATAAAAATAGTCTAGCATTAAATCCATCTCTGATACCGGTACGGTACCGTACTTCACATGATTACATGGAATTGATTTTGTATTACATAGAGCCGGTACCGGTATCCGGTCTAGTTACGCAGTTGCCATTTAAAAGGGGGTCTTTTTTTTTTTTTTTTAAATGCAATATAAATAAAGATATATTGTGTACCGTAAGTGAACAAACATATATACCAGTAATATCAAGATAATTCCATCAGGGGGTCTTTTGGACGCGGAGCGGAACGGGCGTGTCAGCGGCTCTGGAATGGTACGGTACATCAACGACTAACATACCTGGGTACATATATCGGGAGGCGGACAACTCGACTACACGGACAACTCACCAGAGACAACTCGACTACCTAGAGGCCTGGTGAGTTGTTCGTCTTTTGACATTTTCTACGGTGGTGTTTTAGGTCTATAGAAATGCGTTTTTGATATTTTTAGTGCTCAAGTGTTGAGAAAAACACATAAATATGCTCTAGAAAGCATTTTTATTTGTATAAGTGGCTTATTTTGATCATGTTGTATGAATACAAATACAGTCTACAGACGAAATTGTAGTAACGTTAGCGAAGTTTGACTGTTGACTCATAGGACTGTGTTCGTTTAATTTTTTGAACTTTATTGGTATTAAATGTTTTGAATGAGCACCTTTAAATATATTAAAACCTTTATACTTCACAGTAACACTTAAATATTCATGAATGTGAGCTCAGTAGTCTATGGTTGCAGTAGTCTAAACTAGAAATGTACCGATGTATCGGTATCGGGTATCGGCAATATCGGTCATTTTTTCGGTATCGGCCATGTATCGGTATCGGTTAAATCAAGGCCGATATTTCCGATATATTTATCTTTTTGATATGGTCCAGAATGTTTTAAAAGATAAGTTGGAATACTACTTTTTAATTTATTTTTTTTCTGGACAGATCGTGAGCTATGAGCCATACATGTCCCCACCCCCACGAGAGAATGGGATTCACGTGTTTATAGCTATTCATCAGCCAAACTAGCTCAACTAATTTGGCCATTTTCGCTGTCAAATTCTAATATTGACATTTTTATTATTACATAGTAATTATGAAGAAATATATCAACACAGCACATGACAAAAAGCAACTAGGCGCCCAGTTTCAAATCATACAGTGGAATTGAGGTCCTTATCAACGGCACATGGACTTTTGGCACGGGTATAAGTTCTGACTGTTTGCCGTCAAGTACGAGTTTCATTTAGTCCGTCGACATCGATAAACTGAATTCCGAAATTCAAAATATATGATAGCAATTGTAAAATATTTTATATTACAAAATAGTAAAGTAAAAAAACATCCTCGACGGTTATAGGTAGGCCTTCTTTTTGTCGGTGCTGATTGATATTCTTTCATTTTGGCTTTGACTTATTGCGTCGACGATTACGATTAGCCACGAAATAAAATATTTGTAAAATGCTTTTAATTTGAACGTAGGACGGCGGCGCTAGAATGTGTGGGTGATATTCGATATTCTTTTAAACACGAATAACGATATTCGAAGGTCGCGATATTCATATTAAGTTCAAATGGGACATCCGGGCTTAATGAGTTTTCTAATTGAACCCCGAGATTACTAGCGTTTCTGTACAATGTATCTTAATCAGTTGAAGCAAACACTAAACATTAATTTCATATTATGTGATATATCTTTTTTTTCGATCTGAAATAATGTGTACTATGAACAACGCTCAAAGACCATTGTTTTAACCCGTCTGCCCTACACAGCACACCTAATTAAGTAATAATTACATAGTATCGGTATCGGAATATCGGCCTTTTTGTAGTATCGGCGTATCGGTATCGGCGTTTTTAGCTGGTATCGGATCGGTATCGGTATCGGCGACAAAAGTGGTATCGGTACATCTCTAGTCTAAACTCGCTTACGGCAGTCGCTCGACAGGCCGTCAACTCACAAGTCGAGCAAACGCTCTGCGACGTGACGTCATCGATGCTCGAGGTGAAGACAACTCGACTACCGAGCAACGAGAGGCAGACAACTCACCAGTCGAGCAATCGCTCTGCGATATCGATGCTCGAGAAGACCTTGCTTTGCAAAACGCTAACTCAAGAGTTGCATAGCATTTACTTAGTGCCGACTGATATTAGTTGTAAGCCAACTCACCACGGCAAGATTTCAGTCATAGAGTTGGAATTTCTTTTTGCAGAAGAAAACCAGGAACAGATAGGCACTGTCGCTGCGCCTGGCAAAGAAACTGGGCCGAAGAATGGATTGAAGATGTTTACTTTTTGTTACGATTAATGAATTTAATATGATATTTGAATACTAAACGTTATGGGGGAATTTAATGGATGGAAGGTTTTGTTTTCCTTTACGTTACGAATAATGAATTTTATTTGAATACTAAACGTTATGGGAAATTTTCTGCGTTACATACTTACTCTTTGCAATACTGCGGCCCGTAGATCACCTTCGAAGAAGAGAGTCCACAGATAACTCTCTTTCCTTGTTCTGTTCCCAGACACGTTGCACCCTCTCGTTGGCTTCCGCATACCTGCCGTTGACACGCCCCACAACGTCCGCCTCTATCCCTATACTTACCTCGTTCATTGTTGAGATTAAACTGTGAAAAGGCATATTTTTCCGAGTTATACTGTTAAAATGGCGGTGCCAACCTTCCAGATTGTTGGTTCTTATTTCTACGTCGAATACTGACCAATCATTGGGAGTCCAGACACTGTTGTATATCCATGTGTTTTGAAAATATTCGGCGAAGATCTTGAGTTTGCATCTTTTCTTTCAGTGATTTGAATCTGGACGTAATAAACATAGCTGGTATATAGCACAGCGCCATGGCATGCTTGATCAGGTCTCTTGTTCCAGCGTCCCTAAAACAAAAACATGTTAATACAAAAGAAGTGAATGATGTACAAAGACATATATAATTATGGTTAGCCACTCACTTGTTGTATAGGCGAGCCAAATTTTTGTGACGCACATTCTTCATGATGGCCTGAGTGAAGTGATATCCATGCACGGAGATTAAATAAGGTGCCAGATCGGTGATAATGAAGCCGCGCGCCGAGATTACTGCTCGATTATCGCCGAGTTTAAAGCCTCATTATTGCCGGCCTGACACCTTACAAACGTAAATACTCATTAGCCGAGGTCGTTTTCATCACAGTTTTATACTGAAACGAGGACGACTAACGGTATATTAACTCCACAAAAACTACGCAAGAATTCAAGATAACTACTCCAAATATGTGACGACAACGTTACCATGATGCAGGAGGGACTCATCTGTGACGTCTGTCGAAATTGGTTTCATCGCAAGTGTTTTAATAATTCAGATGTGGCAATGACAAGGGAACAGTACAGCCTATTAAAAAAAACAGGACGTAACGTTTGAGTGGAAGTACCCGGACTGCTACCAGGCCCATGACACCCATCATAACTCCAACCCGATTGTTGTATCCCAGCAGATGGAACCTAGCCGTCGGCTGGTAGACTACTCAAGTGGTGAGTTGGCTTACAACTAATATCAGTCGGCACTAAGTAAATGCTATACAACTCTTGAGTCTGCGTTTTGCAAAGCAAGGTCTTCTCCTCGAGCATCGATATCGCAGAGCGATTGCTCGGCTGGTGAGTTGCCTGCCTCCATTGAGGTGTATAAATGCCTGCCTCTCGTTGCTCGGTAGTCGAGTTGTCTTCACCTCGAGCATCGATGACGTCACGTCGTAGAGCGTTTGCTCGACTGGTGAGTTGACGGCCTGTCGGGCGACTGCCGTAGGCGAGTTCAGACTAGGATAGGATAGGATTTACATATTTATCCCGGGGGAGAGGAAAGCCGATAAGACGGCTTATCCATATGGCGAACCACGGCCTCTCGTCCGGTTACCATTCCAAGTCGGGTATGGGATTAGTTTTTACTGTATTGTTTGTTTTCGGAAGCATGGACTTGGTGGTGGAGGAAGCAGTAACCGACCAGCGGTTACGTGAACCACCCAACGACGGCGAGGAGTCCAGCAATCCTTTCGCACATAACCATCCCTGCATGGGATTCGAACCTGCGAACCCACGCAGAGTAATTAGAGGTGCGGTGGCGAGCGTATTCCTAATGCTTAGCCCGTTGAGCCGCGCCGCGCACTACTGCAATCATAGACTACTGAGATCACATTCATAAATATTTAAGTGTTACTGTGAAGTATAAAGGTTTTATATATTTAAAGGTGCTCATTCAAAACATTTAATACCAATAAAGTTCAAAAAATTAAACGAACACAGTCCTATAAGTCAACAGTCTAACTTCGCTAACGTTACTCCAATTTCGTCTATAGACTGTATTTGTATTCATACAACATGATCAAAAAAGCCACTTATACAAATAAAAATGCTTTCTAGAGCATATTTATGTATTTTTCTCAACATTTGAGCACTAAAAATATCAAAAACGCATTTCTTTAGACCTAAAACACCACCGTAGAAAATGCCAAAAGACGGACAACTCACCAGGGTTCTAGGTAGTCGAGTTGTCTCTGGTGAGTTGTCCGTCAGCCCATATATCCAGAAACTGAATATTGTAATTAGCTTAAGTAACTGTAGCTTAAGTAAGTTATTGGACACGTAGTGGACATAACGATCGTTTCAATATTATGTTGTTCTTGTTCTTTGAAACGTTTTTGAAAAGTCGCTTTTCTCTTCGAATACTGGACCAATTGCTTTGAAGTTTTCAGTGGTTAAAGATTAATTTTTTCGCTAGAAGGCTATTACTTTTATTTATTTCAAAATTTTGCGTGAATTCTATGAAATTTGATATTTCGTCTAAAATTTTGCTGTATTATTTTTTATCCATGGGAACACGGATTTTAGTCAGTGTCATGACTGGCTGTACGTTTTGATTCTGCAAAATTCTTGCTACTGGAAATTCAGAACTTTTTTGAGGGTACCGGTAGCGTCAAAGGTACCGGTAAGGACTGATTCGCTCTGGTCTAACTTGTCCATATATTTGTGCGTAGCTCTCTTGTACTAAATGACACTACAATCATTACGGTACCGGTACCGCAATTATTTCTTTACCACCACCAGCTGTCGTATTAACGTTAAATTGAACAAGTGAGTCACTTTGGAATTGAATAAAGAAAAGGATAAAAACTAACGTAACTACTAAGTTGTGTAGAATAATCTATAAAAATAGTCTACTACTAAACCCTACTCCAAGCCAACGGCCGGCAACCAACTTGCCTAATGTTAAACAAGTTCATGAACGCCATCTTGTGCCATATTTGGGAAACGCGAAACAATGGAGTCTTATGAGAAATTTTCGTCTTGTTGTTGTACCGAATCAAATAAGTCCGCTGTTATAAGGGCTAGAATAAAACTGAAGGGTGGATTTTGAACTTCAAGATATATGCTATCTAAATATATAACGCAATTAAGAATAAAAAACTATCCAATGCGTTAAATTCGACCACAAACACAGCGTAGAACCATTTTTGGTCATTTTTTCAAAGATTTCATAGTGATACGCCAATTTGAGGCTGTAAAATGTCTCCGCAACAATCCTACAATGTCATTTGTTCTTCTAGCGCAGCTTGGAGCTGAGTAGTAGGGCATTATGGAGCTTGACAGACGAAAAATATTAACAAAAAAATAGAAACGGCTATTGAAGCGAAGTTGGGTCGGCCGGCCTCCATTGGAGGGTATTCACCTCTTTAGCGCCTCCACTGGATAGTGAGCAGGACGTCAGACGGCGACTTCGCGATTGTTACTCTGGCGCGTTTTTTTTTATCTGTCTGTGTAATGGCTGAGCGTATCTTTAGCGACGATTTGAAATATCTTCCTGATTTTAGTTTTGATGACGTTACAAAATATGCTGAAAAGCATGCTGGGAATGGAAATAGCGCCAAGTGAGGATACAAATACTGCTGGGAGTCTTTCATCCACGATTACAAAGGTATGGTAAGTTAGGTAGGGCAAGTAAGATTTTTCAGCGAGCGTAACCACTGTTATAATTTTAAGCATTAAGAACGTCAGTAAATAATGACTTGTGATGTACATTTATTCATCTAATCTCATTACACCTAGGTTTCGATTAAACCATGCTGAATATGCAACAACCATTGAAAGCAAATTAAGCTGTAACTTATCACTAATATGCATTATTATTTTCACAGTTTTCCAAGATGGTCAGAATTTTTAATAAAGGCAAGATGTTATCGATCACAAAGAAAAAACGAGCCACCTCATTCATTATTTGTAACTTTGCGACAGAACAATGTTGTACAGTGGGAGAAGCAATTTGCTGTCATTCTTTAGCATTGTTGTACTGCACTGCGCATTTCAGCAATCTCCAACTAAAGAAAGTCCCCCCAGCTATCACTGGCACTATGCAATTACAATCATGGCATCATCCAAGAAGCGAAGGATTCAAGCAGCTGCTTATTCAAAAAATTATTATTCGAAATCCATCAGAACAATTCCAACTACCAACAACTGCCAACTATCAATAAATTGGAGTCGTATTTTTGCGATATTGGGATTTGTCAAACTTGATTTGTTCTTTCGCACTTGAGATTATTTTTAAGCAAGATATCGCCCTTTAAAAAAACACAATGTCTGGGCAAAATACGAACAATTGAAATTTATTTTATTGCATTCGGCTCCGTCGGTAGTTTCAGAATGAAAAAAGGTACATCGCGGATCGCGCGCACAATTGATTGCGTGCGGCTCCGTCGGTAGTTTCAAAATGGGAAAAAAAGGTAGGCCTACATCGCGCGCACAATTGTACTTGTGTTTCGATTTCGCAGTTACTACAATGAAAACCTAACATAACACCAAATTTTGTGATTTGCAATGTCTATAAAAGCGTTTTCAATCCTAGGTGAGTCTGCTGAAACCAAACGTGTGATCTTCCATTTTAAGTTTTAGTTTTAATATTTCAGAATGCCGCTTTTTAATCAAGAAATTTGAGTTCAGATTTATCTCTTTATTAATTATTATTTTTAGCATTTCGTCGCCGATGACTATAATATGGTAACATGTTTTTCACATTGAACTCATAATTCCCCACGAAAACACAAAAGCCATTAACGTCGTCATTGTGTAACAATACATGTATATGCAGAGGGAAATTTGAATCAGGGAGAATAAACACCGGCGTGAAGATGTTTAAAGGTTCAAAAACACGCCATGCTGAGGAAAAATCGGCGATTGTAACAAAATGCAATCGCGCACATTATTAGCGGCCTTTTAAGTCTTCCAAACATGTCAAAAGATTCGACCATGTTTGTCAAGTGTCAAATTTACAGCTTTAGTATATATAATTTATGTTTGAAATTTAGATTTTTTTATGACTTGTATTAACCCTTTCAAAAAAGGTTCAGCATTTAAATTGAGTAAAGTACTTTTAACTTGCTCAGGAATATTAATCCGAAAGTAACAATTTTAACATTTATTTTGGGGCCCCGTGAATAATAGTTAACCTTTTCAAGGGCTCCGCAACACCAAAAGTTTGAGAACCCCTGCTCTAGCATATCAACAGATATGTGATGAGAAAAGTTTTGAATTCCCTCCTCTCCCTCTGTCTAGTTTGTCTCCACAGACTAACACGGTGTTAACAGAAATGCAACACAAAGTGATGCAAAATCTGACTTTGGGCAGAGAAGATTGTAAGTAAACACATTGAATTTATGACTCGAAATCAGTATAACTCTCCGATTTGGCACCAACAACGAAAATTAAGAATTACAGCATCCAAATTTGGCCGAATTTATAAACGTGTTTCAAATTTTGACTCCCTTGCTTCAAATCTTACTTCTTCCAAATTTTTTCAAACTGCAGCAATGAAAAGAGGTATCCAAATGGAACCAGAAAAATTATACGAGGAAATAAAAAATGCCAGTGTTCCCCATGTGGATTGGTAATATCTTCAACTTGTCCCTGGTTGGGGTGTTCACCAGATCGCAAAGTTTACGACCCATCTTGTGATGGCAACCTATGCTATGGCTTATTAGAAGTCAAATGCCCTATGTCTGACACTTTTGACAAGGTTTCAAAATGATAAAGGGGAATGGACATTGAAAATATATTTTCAAATAATGGGGTGTTTAGGAATCACAGGACTCAAGTGGTGTGACATCATTATTCTTTTACCTTCGGGTGCATGTTTTATTGATCGCATATATTTTGATGATGCATATTTTCTGGACCTACCTGGAATCCTTTTTTTATGATCATTTCATAAATACGGTTGCAACAAACATGTCATCTTGAGGACAAAATTTTTTCACTATGTGAAATGTCTGAAGGATAATTATATATCAAGAGAAAAAACTTGCCTAGGCATTTATCTATTTTATTGCTTTAAATTTAGAATGTAGTAACCAGTTGCTTTGGGCTTTCAACTATTTTTCAATAAATTAGTATTTTGTGTATTCGCCATAGTGCAATTTGTTGAAAACAGGTGAGACAGGCAGTACAAAAGGCTATTCTGAATTTTCCCTTTTATTTTACTGTTAACCTAATATAATGTTGTGACACCCACACCCTCTGCTGTATATTCTAACAAAGCTAAGATCTTTAAAGGGACATAAAATATGTCCTAACTGCTCGAACTCAAAATAATTATTCAACAATAGACAAACTAAAACTGAAAAATAAAACTAAATAACTACTTCTAAAACAAAGGACCGCAGTGAAGCAATCTTGCTGGACCGCAATGCATCATATGTGAACCGCCCGTTAAAGTTGAATGGAGGAATATTTAGACCCACACCTTTCACTTCCAAAAGACTCCTGATGGCAAATCCTTTGTCGCACATTACGGAATCCCCTCTTTCAAGCAAACTCAAAATTCCAGATCTCCGGGTTATTTCACTGTCTGATACTGGGTGGTCTAAAAAATCGCTACTTCCATTATAAACTTCTTCGCTTACAGCAGACCATAGTGTTAAAGAGTTAGCACAGTCCAACAATATGTGAAAAAGTCAATCAATAAACAATAGGAACTAAAGCCAGTATAATATTTAATCATGGAGCTTGACGCCTTGAAAAGTTCCATACCGAATTTAGATATTGACAGCTTTGAAACTTGAGTTTTTAAATTCTCAATTTTTTTTAAAGCTTGCTCAAGTTTTTCTTCAGCTGTTTTCACTACAATGCAGTAGTTGTGATCCACTTGAGTAGGATTAATGTGATCAAAACTCAGACTGCTGGTCCGACTGCTTGGTACAGTGGCATGCATCATCAGTGGTTCTGAACAAATATAATAAAATTCATTAGCAAAGAAATCACATATTCATCCTGGGGAAAGGAAGGATGATAAGACGGCTCAATTATATGATGAACCAGATATCAGTGAAAAGTCATATTGTACCCAAATTACAGCTTCAAGTATTGAATCCTCTGCATTGCATGGGGGCTCCCGAAGTATGCGAACCAAGATGGCGGACATCGGAATGTAATATGTGTACTAGGTTAGGGTTAGGCCATAATTTTAGGTATAAATACTACGGGAGGCTCTCGGCTAGTCTTCGAACTGATAATAGGACTAAAATAAGGAAAATTGGAAAAAAATTATCGCCTAACCCTAACCTGTTACCCATGTTACGTTCCGATGTCCGCCATCTTGGTTCGCATACTTCGGGAGCACCATTGCATGTATATGTGTAAATCAAAAACAAAATTGTATTTTTGCGCGTTTCAGTGTTGCTGAAAGATTGTGTACTCACAAAAAGATTTGAGTCATTTTTTTCAAATGAGTTGAATCTGGACCAGGGTGGTCCAAACCCAGTCCCGCGGGCCACATGTGACCTGCCGCTCCATTATCTGTGGCCCGCATCACATTCAGAGAGAATAAAAAAATCGCATTTTGTAATAAAATTATTCAGAAAAATATTTTTACATCTCTAATGGCACTGAATTGACTAGTGTTATGGCTAGCTGTGAGGCAACTAGCAAAGTTGAATGATGTGCTTGGTAGTCTAATTTAGTATCTGGCTTTCTATCTTTTTTGTCGGGAATATATGCTAACAATGTAGGCATCATAGAAAACGAAGAACCGAATACGGATTCTATTAGCCAGAGCAGGCTATGTCTTATAACTATGTGTTTGCACGATGAAAGTGTTTATTTTGTATTGCACTGTTTACCTATTCTTGGCACTATTGTGGCCCGCGGAGCCGACAATGTTGGACCACCCTGATATTCTAGACTTTTATAGTCTGTCAAAATATTTTTTCAAATTGGTTAATTTTAAATTTCGGTTTGATACTAGTATGGTGGTATAGTCTAATTTAAAAAATAATATATTCTGTTTTACCTCAGTCTATTTGGCAGTGGTCTCTCTGCAATTAACTTTGTCCAACTAAATTTTGATGGAACTGAGTTGTGGTGCAAACGGCGTCGACCAGAAGGCGTCTCATATAGCCTATGTCTCCGGGTCTGAAATGGTTGCCACAAACTCGCGTGCTTGGTGTAATCTGTAAGTCAAAATAAACTAGATGATACGAACTGAATAAATAACACCAATTAAAGTGAAGCTAGGCTTCAAGGAATTAATGTATGCCACCTAATAATAATATAGGTTATCAAGTTTAGCTTGATTCCCATAATCAGTACACCAGGAAGATATTGACAAAATAAACACTTATTAGTCCACAGAATCAGAAGAGCCCTAACTAAGATTTAAAAAGAGCAGAAGTTAAATTAATTTAATTAAGTGATTCAAGAGTCTTGCTGCACACTAAGACTCACAGCAAGACTCTTAAATCACTTAGGATAGTTAATTTTACTCTTGCTACAGCATTCTTGCATTATATGCATACCGATCCGCCGGCACAAAAGCATAGAAGAAGGATAAGTAGTTAGTTTCGTAGAAACCAAATCATTAGTTAAATTAATTGTTGCTAAAACTGCAAAAGAAAGTCGTAGGCTGTGCTCACCTTAAATACACTCACATATGGCCTACAACCGCATAGATATAGCCTAATAACTAAAGTAGAAGCGAGAAGAGAAAATCAGGGTCAAAACTAAAATTAAAACCAGAAGAAAAAGAGTATTTGCCACAATATACTGACTTACTTGAAAATGTTTACCAGGATCGCGACGAATACTGTGAATCCACGCTCTCTTCATTTTTGGGGAAAGAGTGGAAAGATAAGTCTGGTGAGTAACGGCTATCGCCATTACACAACGGTACGCAGCAATGCAATTTGGAACCACCAGACGCACGAGCCGCCATTGCAATCGAAAAGCCCAAACCAGTCCAACGTCGCGGGGAAGCAGAAGACAGTACTTTCCCGCGCATGGCAACGCTCAGCGGCGATAATGAATACCCTTCATTCCGACGAATAAATACAACTTTTCATCTGTGACGTCATAAGGAACGCGATTGTCAAATGGTTAATTATGACGATTAGAATGACCAATTTACTTCGGAAGCAACTCGGAACCGGTATACTTGTCTCCAAAGACAATGTACTATAAACGTAATTTGGCAAACATGAACGGATATAAGCATGTACGGCTAAGATTCTACTTCAAAACGCGACCTTCAAAATTTTTCTACCTAAAATATTAGTGAAAATAATAGGTATGTTTCAATAATTGTGTGCGAACTTCTCATAAGGCGCCGTGTTAAATTGCCGAGAACAATAGGCACAAGATGGCGTCCATTGTCTGAGCGTTGCCTCGCTTATATTATATATACGCTTCGCCCTGAGCTATCCCTCAAACTTCACATGATTTCATGGAATTGATTTTGTATTACAAAGAGCGGGCCTCCGGTCCAGTGACGCAGATACGCCATTCAAAAGGGGGTCTTTGGACGGGCGTGTCAGCGGCTCTGGAATGGTACATTAACCAGAAACTGGAGATTTTAATTAGCGATATGGTTTCAGTATGCCCTTCTTCTGCTGTTTTAATCAAACCAAAAAAAATATGGCTATGAAATCACCATGCGGAGCAGGCAAGCGTAGTTGGTACCGTATCTATTGTGACCACAGAGATATTCAGTGATTGTGACTCGTATCAGTTGGTACCTCTATCGCTTACGCCTCTATCTATTTCGAACCCATGGAAAAGGAAAAGTCAAATGCAGAAGGGAAGGATTGAACAAGGGATATATTTAACAAATCATTGGATAACAAGAAATATGAATTCAACAGAAGAAATATTTAGTTTTAGGGAAAATTTTTGCACCATGAAGTTACTAGAGACGTCTAGATTTCTACGACTATTAAGTTCATTTATTTTGTATAATCTGAAAAGTTCATTTCTGTAAACCTTGAAAACTGACAATCGATGTTTACATTATTGCGTAGACGTTATATATAATCGATTTTATGGCAATCAGTCGATAGTTTGTTTTTTATATTTTCAAGCACGAAACGCCGGCATCGGTTTGCACATTTTCATCTAGAAATAATTTGTTCGATTAAAGAGTGTATGTTGAAAGATTTTAAAATAATATGCCCGGAAAAGTTGCTCGACGTGTATTAGAACTGGCAGCTGACTCGTACGAACAACTTCCGTCAGTTGGAAAAAACTTTTAAGCCCTTACACTGGCTACAGACGAGAGCACGGATCTCACAGATACTGTCATGTGTGCTTATTTGGCGAGGCGTGGATAAGAAGTTGAACATCACCGATGAATTGTTGGATTTGATTCCATTAAAGAGAACAACGACCGGAATGAATATATTTCGTGCTTTGGAAAATTGTGTCGAAGAACAAATTTCGACTGGCATAAGTTGGTATCAGTGGCCACAGATGGGGCGGCTGCCATGCGGTTAGAAATGTGGGTTTGGCAGCGCTTCTCCTAAACAAGATGCTTAGCTTGGGTGTATATATCCAAGCAATCCACTGTATTATTCACCAAGAGGCCCTCTGTACCAAGAGTTTAGAAGTGAACAATGTTATAAGCATTGTTGTAAAAACTGTGAATTTCATTTAATTGCGGGCTTTTAACCATCGGCAATTCAAATCTTTCCTCGAAGCAAGTGAATATGGTGAACTGCTACACCACATTGATATCCGCTGGCTTAGTCGTGGTAGTGTACTGAAACGATTATTTGCGATGAGAGAAGAGAGTGGTTTGTTCCTGATTTTAAAAGACGCTGATATATCAGAATTGGGTGACCCGAAGCATTCAGAAGTCAATGTTCCAGAGTTTTACCGGTACGTGTCCGAAGGAAGGTTCCCAAAGTTGATTGCCCACTCACGTCGAATACTTGCGATGTTTGGCAGTATATATTGCGAGCAGTTTTTTTTTTCAACAATGAAAGTTAACAAATCAGCTCTCCGCACACGAAAAACATTTGCATGCTGTCTTAAGATCAGCAAACTTCCGGAGGTCCATTTTTTGTGTATCAATTTTGTACCTAATTTGTTGGTTTGTGGCCCGCGTCGTCATTAAAGGTCAAAAAGTGGCCCATGGCATATTTTGAATCGGAGACCCTTGGCCTATAGTTACAGGTACTGTCAGCATGACAAACACTTTGTGTAAAGTGGATTCATTATATATAAACAGAAGCACTTTCATAATTTTAATATCATTCTACTACCGCGACGATACTAACATTGAAGTTTTGAATTTGTAACGGCATGTACATCTAGGTTACATGTGTCAGCTAAGATGAGGCATCACGAAGCTCGTTCTGTGCTCGGTTTATAACAATAAATCCTTGCCACATTTAGATTTCATTGTCTGTTTCAAAACTATAAAATATCATGTCCTTACGCGGCAGCGGCATAGTACCAGGTACCGGTGTTTCAAATTTGTGTCCAACAGCAACAGAATAGATGTGGAAGACGATTGCATTGAACTTGTGATTGTCTAGCTTAAATTTTATTTTTGAAAAAAGGAACATCATTTATCAGAAATGAAAAAAAAACTTCCATGGACCTTTCCTCGACCTTTGACCCTCGGAAAATTCTCCCTATACTTTACCATTGCAAAATTGTCAGAGCTATTTTAAGAGTGCTTTTGTGAGTTGGCGCCTGTAAAATGGGGTATGTGTTCCAAACCATCATTATGATTCATCGCATACAACAATCTGTTTTTTAAAAGTACCGGTAAAGAATTTCAGGCTAGTCTATCACAGCTATTTCTACACTAACTTTTATCACTGCAATTAAATTAAAACTCCTAAAAAGACAGAGTGATCATTGAATTATCTGATTTTTATTCAAGTTCCCAAAACACAACTGAAAACTAACGAATAGAGTTCAAAAATGCGAAAACGAGGTAATGTTTACAATCACGCTTGAAAATCTGTCTGAGTGAGAAAAGTGTCTGAGCGGATGCAAAAAGGAGGCATTGTTACGTCACTTTTTGCATCTTGCTGATTGGCCAATGTCACGAAGTAAACAAGGAAGTCGATGCTCGGGGAAAGGTCCATACCCCTTCGATCAACGTGCGTAACGGCGAATTATGGCAACTGAGCAAGAGCGGTGCAGCTAACTTCCAGACCTCCTCGATGGGTAGTTCAATGTTGTGGACCGAAAGGCTTAATTTGAAATTTCACTGAAGCGTGAAATAGTTTCTTTTATAGTCTGCCAGACTGGTTCCAGCGGACATGTAATCAGGCCTAATCTACACCAAATCTCGCAAGTCGCTAAAACGAATAATGACTCTCGAGTGCCTTGAATTATTGGATTCAGCTGGACGAAGACCCATAAATGGACACGGACTGACTTAAACGCGCGTCAATAGCTGACCCTGTAAAATAAGGAATGCGAGCTTAACTTTCTCCAGTTTCCATCATCATCAACCTATTAAAAATGATCGTCCAGTTTTGCCTCACATATTTCGTACTTTCGATTTCAAGTTAAGTCCACTATCTGGCGGATCAAGCACAAAAAGCTGTTAACTTTACTCGTAACGCTTTTTATGTTGTGCAAATATATTTACTTTGTATTATCTTTATTAGAAAGGTTTGCTAACACCCGAAATCCGACGGTTACTGTCCTTTATAGTTATTGCAATACATTGTGCTTTCAATACGTCACACATGCGTTAGTAGCTCGTGACTCCTCCAGCTATCAAAAATAACTTATTGTCTTAGTTAGACGAACCTGGATATTCAGCGATCAAAATATGCGTTAGTAGCTCGAGACTCCTTCAGCTATCAAAATACCTTAAACAAAACTGGATATTCAGCGATCAAAATGAAAGACTTTCTGGGTGGTTCAAATACCCGGCACTACCCTGCATATTTGCATAGAGCAGTAGAGATAGGACTCGTTCGTTTTTAGCGCCCACTTTCATTGACGACCGTTCTTCTGAAAATGACTGTCGTCTGGTTTCGGAATAAAAATTGAATTCTCCAAACCGAATAAGCTAGGAATACGAAACACATATTACCAAGTTATTTCTGTAATTTGTCTTTACATGTTCAACCCAGCATAATTTTATTGTTTGTAAGCTTCAAACAGTTCTTTCGTTGGCTTCTCACTTTTGTAAACTAGATCATTCAATACAAATAATCAGTAAACCAATTTAAATTCAGAATGCTTGTGTATGGCGAAAATAAATATCATGCAATATTGCCCAGCTAATTGTGCTAGATTCTCTAATGTTCATATTTCTTTTGTCATATTCACTGCATATTTATCCAACAGCAGAATAAACGAATGAAACTTGATAGTATTTGTCTCTCTTGATTCCTGGATATATATATCAATTGTGATTTTTGACCTCTTTTGAAGCCTTTCGTATTATCGAATGCTAGTCATTGTCAAGTCTGTGTCCCGTGCAAATCTTTACGTCAAATTCATTTCGTAATTTGTTCTGTAAAAACGTATCAACTGGCAACCTATACCGGAATAAATTTTGACACCTTAACCCTATACATGAACCTGTCATAATCACTAACTGATTTTTGGAAATATCGTCGCTATACCGTATCTTTGTCGTATATATCGTTTGAATTTTACTGGTATATTTTTATTATTTTATGTATATTGTCGTATAATAACGCAGCATTTGTAAACTGCTCTTATACTTGGGGAAGGTACACCTCACACAACATATATATTTTATATGAACTGAGTGAGCATAATTACGGCGGCTGATGAGATGATTGAACTGTTAACTGTTTTCTAAAGATGTCGTAATACCTATGGTTGTATGGGTGATATGAAACAATTTTGATGGCTAATGATTCTACTGATTGAGAAACGCATTGGGAAAAACAGGTAAGGTCTTTAAATTTTTATTTACGAACATATCACAACATAAACTGTGAAGTGTCGTGCGTGAACCACAGTATGGCGTTGAAAATGGTCGGCACCAGGATGTTCAGCTAATTTAAAAAAAAAATAAAGTTTGAAATTATTGCTGTTTGTTTGTGTTTTTATAAATTTGTATTGTCGAAATGACTGTTTTTTTTTATGTATTATCCAAAGTTGAATTGTGATTTATATTATCAATTTTATTCTGCGAAGTAACAGAGTTGATGAATAAATTTAGGGCTTGCGGTAATGTTGTGTAGAATTTATTAGAACTAGAGAATTTCAACAAACATTTCTTCAGAATTCATAAATTTAATCAATCTTGTAAGCCCTCCCCTCCAAGATGTGATTGGATTGTAAATCCATTATCTCTTGCTGTTTACAATATCAAGAAAAGGATGCAACTTTTTGATTTAACAAAACTTAAATTCAATGTAACCAGGCCACACAATGTTCCTTTCGCGAGACCTTGAGGGTTAATTGAACGCAGTTTTGTAGCAAACGAGCGCTGGCTAACTCAATGGAAGTCGTCTTCTTTGGCCAATGGTAAAAATACGATAGATTTGCTTTGATTTTTCGTATTCTCTATTAATTTTAAATTGTTTGTTTTTGGCCTATTTGTCTTACAATATTTCGAATCAAAGAGTGTGGCAGGAAATTGCCAGTTACATATTCGTGAATTTACTCCCAAATCGTACTTTGAATCCGTATTATAAGATGAGCTAATGAAATAAATATGCAGCAGTTGCAATGGTAGAAAACTTGATGCAATAGTGTTTGACTTTTTCCTAGATAAATCGATCGACTTGCAGTTTTTCAAAGGTTCGAACTGTCATTACAATTGTGCGAAATCTATTAACTTGGACGGCTGAATTTGAGTAGACAGAGTGTATAACCTTCATGTTGATCCCATTTTGTCTAAAATTGGTATAACATCAGATTTGTGTACCTGATGCAAAATCCACAGACTCTTATAAGCAATTAATTGAATTCTTTCAGTTCATAGTATTTATTTACAGAGCGTAAATGTGAGCATTCGACCTATCAGTGACAGACGCATGTTCAAGCATGATAAATACAAATTTCGTGTGAAAAGATACTTTGGAGACTCGATCCCGTGCCTCGCCCGTAGAGCGTGAAAGTGAGCATTCGATCTATCAATGACAGACGCCTGTCCAAGCATGCTGGATATAAATTTCGTGTAAAAGGACTCGATCCCGAGCCTCGCCGTATCGGCGTGCGACTACGTTGTAGTTACTGAGGCGTGTGAATAGTTTTAAGAAAACGCGCGATATTCATTCCACGCTGATGTTAATGTCAAAGGTTGAACTAGTTGGTATATCGGTCAGTTTATTCCGCTACGTTTTGCTTAACTCTGCTGGTAATTATAATCATGCATTTGTGAGAATGTGATGAAATAATTTTACATAACGTTTTCTTGGAAAAAATTGCACATTCACTTAATTTTTGTTTTTAATTTTTTGTACAAGGCAGATGCGTTTTAAAGACCTATCAAGCGCCTTCACTCCTTGCGGTTGTTGGTTTATTTTTCCACAAGTTTCGTTAATCGTGAATTTGAGAGAGAGCGTTTTTACGGTTTCCTTTAAGTTTGGGCGATGTCGGAGGAAGGTGATCAATTTCCCAAATGCTCCACTACACATGGTGGCTCTGATAGGACTGGCGGGCATTGTAATGGCGATATAGAAAATGAAAACACCCAGAGTCAAATGGCAGTTAGAACTGCGAATGGACGAGTTAGTGCTGTTTCGAATATTGGTGAAAATCTTGATATAAGTGTGAAACAAGAGTGTGATGTTGGAGATGCTGAGAATATAGAAAACTTCTTAGACAATCTGATCAAAAATGAAGAAGCTATTCCTATCAAGCCTGAAAAAAGCGATATTGCAATGGGCCTTTCACCAGCAGATGGAATTGAAAACGTTAATGAAGAGGCTTTGGCATATGCTGATTCGGACAAGCATGCAACTGCGGAAAATTTAGCTGAGATTGTCTGTCCAAAAACAAATCGAGCATCTCTTAGGCAAAGAAAGCGTAAAGAATCGCTTCCTGCGAAGGTTGAACCAATAACTCCTGTGGCCGTTCTTGTGAAAGAAAAACTCCCTCCTGTAGAGCGACCTATTAATTGGTTCGAAGGTGAACTAGTTTGGTCATTTGTCACCGGACATCCATTGTGGCCATGCATGGTAAGCATTGACCCAGAGTTGGGTGTGCATAGCAAACTTATGGGCTGTGGAACATCGTCACATCGATCTTATCATGTACAATTTTTCGGAGACTCACCTGAACATGCATGGGTGAATGATTCCAGAGTTTTCAAGTTTTCTAACAAAGACGAATATGAAGATCTAGTTAAAAGCATTGCGAAGAGAACGCAAAAACGTCCTCCTAAGGTTGAAATTTCAAGTAGGTTTCATGATAACTGGCATGCTGCTATAGATGAAATATCATTGGCTGTAATGATCACAAGCAAACAGAGGCTAGAAAAGTATACTTTTGATTATGTTAATAAAATACCACGGAAACCATTAGATGGAGGTTCAACTGTTAGAAAAAAATCTTCTACCAAAGCAGATACTCCCAATACAAAGAAAAAAATTGGTAATGTGAGCCCTAGTCAAAAAACTATCACAAAGCTAACTCCAAAGCAAAAATCTAACATCATTACAAGTGATTCTTTGACCAAGAAAAAAACTGGCATTCCTAAGAAGACTGCTTCTCCGTCAATCCAAAAACTTTCCTCAAATAGTGATTACTCAAAACTCGTAATTGGAAATAAAAAAGTGAATTCATCTACTATGCCACATGCACAGGGTGAAGAGCAGTCACCTAAATCATATGTTTGCATGTACTGCCAAGACATTTATTTTTCTGTCGCTGACATGCGTGATCATTGCAAAGAAAAACACTCAGACGGAAAAAAAGTGATTGGTAAAAGGCAGCCTAAAACAGGCGAAATGCCGAATATTTCTCCTATTGAATGTTTGCCTAATAACTCTGTTTCTGAAAAATTGACATCAGATGAACTTGATGTACCATGTGACGTTTGCGGTGAGAAGTTTGCAAGCAAAAGGTCATTGGGGCAGCACAAACGCTTTATTCACCCGAGCGACTGTTCCGTAGAGGTGAAAGCTATTTCTGATCAGACCAAAACAAACATGCCACAGTCTATTATTGCTATTCCAGTAACTTTAAATAAGCCAAAGAGTGAATCACCTGTTCCAGCTGTTCGATTGCGGTCACGATCCCTTGCAATTTCACAAAATAAAAAAGGGCCTATTTGTGTTTTATGTGAAAAAAATGGGGATGTTGTTTCTTGTACCTCCTTGTGCCATAGATCTTTCCATGTTCAATGTTTAGGAGATTATGATGTCAGTGATCCATTTGTCTGCAAAGATTGTGTAAATAAAACTCATTTGTGCATTATTTGCAATCAAACCAGCATTGATGGTGATGGCCTGGGTGATTTGAAGCGCTGTGTGGTAGCCCTGTGTGGTCGTTTCTTTCATTCAACTTGTTTGCAAATTTACAAATTGAAAGGGATCTCTGATGTCGGAGATAAAAATATTGTAAGTGGTCCTTCTGCCAGGTGCCCTTCTCATTCATGTGCTACTTGCATAAGCAAAGCATTAGTGGATGATATGAGAGGTGGAAATCAAAGCCAAAAATTGAAAGTTCAAAATAAATCAAGGATGTTCAAGTGTATTCGATGCCCAACTTCATATCATGTTGGGGATGATTGCCTTGCGGCAGGATCAGTCCTTCTGGGTGGACTGAGCATAGTTTGCCCAGAACATTTCAAGCCTTCAAAAACACTAAATCACCACCATCCTGTTCACATTAGCTGGTGCTTCGTCTGCTCAAAAGGAGGGGAACTCATTTGCTGTGCAACGTGTCCTGCTGCATTTCATGCAGAATGTATCGAATTGGATAAAACTCCAGAAGGTGATTGGCATTGTCTTGATTGCACCTGTGGTGTCCGTCCACTGTATGATGACATTATATGGGTTAAACTGGGAACCTATAGGTGGTGGCCTGGCCAGGTCACCCATCCCAATGACGTACCTGACAACATTTGTCGCTTACAGCATGGCGCAGGAGAGTTTGTGGTTCGATTCTTTGGCTCGAATGACTATTTCTGGCTTAGCAAATGCAGGGTATTTCTTTATCAAGAAGGAGATAATGGTGCTACAAATAGACACTGCTCTCGTGGCATCAGTGGAGTTTTCAAAAAGGCTCTTCAAGAAGCGGAGGAAAGTTTTGCTCAAGTAATGGCAGCACGACAACTTCAGGAAGAAGTTAAGATCGCTGTAAACGACAAAAAACCAGCCCCATACAAACACATCAAGGTGAACAGGCCTGTGGGCAATGTACAAATATATTCTGCTCCTTTAAGTCAAATGGCAAAGTGTGTATGCAAGCGCAATGATAATCACCCCTGTGGTCAGGATTCAGAATGTCTCAATCGTATGCTGATGTATGAATGTCACCCAGCGGTTTGTACAGCAAGTGAGAGATGTGAAAATCAAAGGTTCCAGAAGTGTGAATATCCTCCAACAGAAATATTTAAAACAGAGTGGGGTGGCTGGGGCTTAAAGACGAAAGAGTTCATCAAAAAGGGCCAATTCGTTAATGAGTATGTGGGTGAGCTTGTGGACGAAGAAGAGTGTCGAAGGCGTATTGAGCAGTCGCATAAGGATAATGTTACAAACTTCTACATGTTAACTATAGACAAGGACCGAATCATTGATGCGGGCCCAAAAGGTAATTATTCCAGGTTTATGAACCACTGCTGTTTGCCAAATTGCGAAACCCAAAAGTGGATGGTGAACGGGGATACAAGAGTTGGACTTTTTGCTCTTCGTGACATAATGCCGGGAGAGGAATTGACATTCAACTACAACCTTGATTGCTTGGGTAACGACAAGACCAAGTGTGTGTGTGGATCTAAAAATTGCAGTGGATTTATTGGTGTTCGACCAAAGGCCCAGATTGATGGCATCAAGCGAGAAAGGAAAAAGAAACGCAGGACACGAAGATTGGATAGCATACCTCAACATGATGATTTCTGCTTTCGTTGCAGGCAAACTGGAACCCTGGTTTGTTGTGATTTTAAGGGATGTTTGAGAGCATTTTGCTTGGAATGTCTTCATATAGAAAAACCTCCTTATGGAAAATGGGAATGCCCTTGTCACCACTGTGACTGGTGTGGAAGGCGTGCTCAGTATTTCTGCAGCTTTTGTCCAAACTCATTTTGTGGCTCTCATGTACATAATCAATTAACTCCTAGTATTCCCAATAAATTTGATACCTGCAATGATCACGACCCTGAGAAAGCAGAATTTGAAATGGCCCAAGTTGTGGCAATGGTCAATGATTTGGTTAATGCACCAATGGAAGAGGAGACTTCCTCAGAACCATCACCAGCAGATAGTCCTTCAAATCTAATAGGAAATCATATTGATGAATTACCTCTGCTACAAACAGAATATCAACCAATCGCAAGAAAACGGAAAAGGAAGTCCACTGTTGGAAGCAATGAAAAGAAAAATAGAACAACTGATACAGAATGAGATATTAGGTCAGTTTTATACGTGGAACAAATAGGTTGATTTTACCTATATTTTTGTTCTTAAATAAACATGGAATTTGAAGCAATTTTGCATTGGCATGACATGGTTGGTGAACTCTGAATGCTGTTACCTATTTTATGATTTCATTGCATGGTTAATAAAGTAACTTGACTATCCTTATGGTTGAATGCGCCAAACAAACTCAAAATAAGAGATTTTCAATGTTCAAAAAATGACATACCGGTAGATATGTTTGAACTAAGGACAAGTTTTGTGGTCAGATATGATTGATTCAATTTCGTGTAAGAAGTTTTAGGCTTTGCTCCTAATTTAAAATGAAGGCGTGAAGGCATTGTAGGTGAATTTTGTTTCTGGGGATCTTGGAAGATTTAGAAATCGATGCCCCATTGGAAGTTTGTTTAAATGAAAACATTGAAGGGCTATCCCAAATAAACTATTCAGATAAAGAATGACTGTTATTCACACTTTTGCAAATTGATTTCAAGTCAAGTTTTCTGTAAACGTGTTGACTGTTGAGCCATATGGTTATTGCATTTGTCTGTGGCAAATTTTTAGTTATCGATTCAAAATTTTACAAAATCTAAAGATTCATTGTTGTACGCCGATTACGAGATTGGTGCTTTTCGAGAGCTTGATAAAATCTTAAACCGGAAAAATATGAGATGATACAAGTAAAAAAAAGTCATGACTCATAGTTTGATTGGTCATTTCGTGCAAAAATGTCAAGATTTAGTATTTTAATTGTGTTGTGTAGTTCATGATTTACTTAGTGATGTGTCTATGAGGGATATTCTAGAAATATCAAAATCTTCTATATTTGTATTCTAGTCTTCTTCTGCCTTAATAATTTCTGGACTTTGTTCAGTTTAATCTGTTGGACATCAGATTTCTCGTTTGTTTTATTTTTTTCATTCCCTAATTCACAAACAGAATTTTCCTGTTTTTGCAATCGCTATATTTTGGAACCACTTTATCACTAGGCAATTAGGCATAAGTCTCATATATATATAACACAATATTTTTTGATTAGAGTGCTTTTGGGGAATGATGGTTGCATTTTTTGCTTTAATAAAAACTTAGGTAGCCAGCATAATTGAAGGGTATTTTTACGGTTACTAATATATATCTTGATAGAAGCAATTTTCATGCAAGGCTCCTGGTCACTGAAAAAAGTTTTTGTTGAAGATTGCATTTGTTTGAATTTCTGAACCATACCTTATAGCCATGAATAGAGATTGAATATAAACTTCTTTCAAACAAAATGCAGTCCATTTATTGTTTCACATAAAATACTACTATTTCGGTGGTTATCAGAACGGTTTAAGACATCGGTTGAAAAGACTTGATGAATCAAATTCTTTTCAAAATTATACACCAGCTGTGACAATTGTCTAGTCATTTCACAAGTACTTTACTGTCAAGAATCTAGAAATCATACATTGTACGATTTTATGTTTCTGTTTTTAATATTGCTTGTGGTACACATTGCACCAATTGAATTGAAATGCTTGTATGGGAGTTGGTTGGTAAATGTGATTGAATTCACAAAAGTTTAACTTAATACTGAAGTGTTTTCTTTTTTTTCATTTTCATGATCGTTTGTTTCCTTGTGTTTAATATTTCTACACAATTACAATCTGTTCTTGTCATCATTGTTCAAAATGAATATTCATTCTTGTTCATTAAAAATGTTCATTGGAAAAAGCAGAATTGCAGATTCAATTCATTCATTCGTTGAATAAAAAATATCGAAGTTTTCACGACTTTACTTTTTGCCAATATTGCCAAATAATTACAAATTTTCTGAAATACTTCAATTGGTAGATTTTTACTGTCACAATCATTACAGTATCTGACAATGTTTCATATTTTGCCTTTTCTATTTGTTAGAATAATTGTCACTGATTATTTAATTCATTGTTGCATTTCATGCAAATTGATCTTCCCATTAAATGTGAAATTCATTCTGCTTTTCATCCTTCCCAGTGATGAGTTAATAGCATGGTTATTATGAATATCAGTAGAATAATATAGAAGCTGAGATTGGACTTTATGATCAATCAACAAAGAAGAGTTTGTATTCTCCGAAAATGTAACAGCTTTGAATTTTTTCTTGCAAAATTTGGATTATATGTGGCACACAGTCTCATGCTTCTAACTATGTCTGAGTTATTATTGGATTTGTTACATTTCCCATAATCACCCAAAATTGGTTTTATCAGTATAACTTGTAATAAAACATACTAGTGTTATTTATTGCATTTTGTGGCCGGGGTTAGTAATATGATTTGAATTTAATATGCTTTATAAATGTATCCTGAAAAACCAATCCTTAAGATCAAGTGTATTACAACCAAATCTGAAGGTTGCAGTTTGTTGGCTCATTTGCTATGACTTTTACCATTTTCACCATTGTAAGGAAAATTTGCTCTGCCAGATGTGAAAGCATGTAGCGAAAGATGACCCCATGCATATTAACCCCTCTACGGGACCAAATTTATTATGGTTTGGATATTTAAAAAAATAACCTGTTTTGACAAAATGCATTTTGGATCACACAAATGTCGGTTGTGCACGAAACTGTCCTAGAATCGCGATAGAGACAAAAATTCTCCGGCAAACGAATTGTTAGAAATATGATATCCTTGAACGACAATGTAATTCATTTTAGTCAGTCTAGTTTAGACATGGACTGCCAAAACCAGTGCACAAAGCAAGTTATATTTTCCATTGCAAATTTTTGATGTTTCTCAAAATTAATATCAAAGTTTAGGTCTTCCCTTGTTAAATATGTGTATAAAGCAGTGTTAACTCTAAGCAAATTATGAGTGCGAAAGTGCTTCGCAGTCGGAAAAAAAAGTGCGAAAGTGCTTTTGCCGATTTTAACAAGTTAGGTGCCCTAGCTTTTCATATAACCCATTTAAAACCGCATAGATACTCGAAAAAGCGCTCCTCCGGTTAATATTATGAATTAAAGAGAAGCGTTTTCGTTAACCGAGTTCCTTTAAGCGAATTCTTTATTCGAGCGAAGCGAAGCTTTATGTTTAATTAATACAAGGGAATTCATTGGCAATGAAATGACATCTGCTAACACCTGCCGCGGACAAAACTTTCATGCAATGTATCACGGTGTCAGTTGCTTACTCGCGTAAACAGCAAAGACTTTCACATTTGTTACTCCTTCCATCTAACAGACACCAGGCAGGCTGGAAACCATAGTAGTTACAGGGTGGATCGTTTGTACAAATCCCCTGCAAAATAATCCCCCCCAAATATAAATAGCAATCAACTAATTAGGGTTAGATGCGCTGGAAATTCAACTTTTCGATTTATCCCTAAACCTAATCTGATAATTATTAATTTGTGATTTTGAACCACTTTGAAAGTCGCCACCCGCTGTTTTAAAAGATAGGTTAACCTACGTTCCCTCCGAAATATTAGGCAGGATACTCCCCTGTTTTAGGAGATAGGTTGACCTACTTTCCTTTCAAACTTTTTTCTCCGAAGTATTACACAAGATCACTTTGAAAATCCTCCGTTTCGTGAGCTAGCGTAACCTAATTTCTCATTTACATTTATATTATACTATTTCAGAGCTTACCCAAAGACAAGTAATTTTTAAATGTCGACATGCCTTGGTTGGCGTGTGAGTCAGTTTAAATCGGGCAGAAAACATCATATATTGGCAAAATGTTTAGTAATGTCATGTACTTTCAGCATTCATAAATAGCACTCTTTGTAATGCTGCTGACCTAGTATCAAATATTCGCATCACAACGCCACTTGCCCGAGGTTTCCATATATTTCAATTACACTAATAGGAACGATGACACCAAAGAGTTTTCTTTTGCGAAGGTACACTAAATATAACGAAGGTGATTCTTGAGAAAAACATGAATATAAAAAATAAACGAATGATATGATAGTGGATCCCAAATAATTTTGAGAGTGTATCGAAATACCAATTCATTTGATAAATAATTATTATTAGACCACATGAACGCTGATATCCTGAAAATTAATGTTGAAAGATAAATACGCATTCTCAGATATCGGACATCCATTCGCGATATTCAATCGTTCATATGCACAAATCTCACATTAATAGTAATTGCTACCCAAGTTTGTAAAGTTTAGAAACCAACAAACAGAAAATAACTTATCCCCAAACACAATTAAAATTCAGTCCGCAATAAATTCGTCGCCAAGACGATGCCATACAAAACAAAAAAGATTTGGTCGCGAGAGTTACGTGAGATGACTGCCGTTGTTTTTTAAGCAGAATGTAAAAAAATTTATTATCAATAAACGGGAGTTAGGACGCCCCTTACACATCGTGTGTATTAAACTTCCCTGGTAGGTACTTTGGTAAGTACTATTATTATCGTACTTATACACCTGTTGGAGTATTTCGGACAATTTCGAATTTAAAATAAATGAAAACCCGACATATAATAAAGGCGCAAAAGTAAAATGAACATTTATTGAAAAAGTTATTATTTAAGAAAAACAACATGATCGTACAATTCCGCCAAAACCTCGATGTTCGCAAGTGAGATGATGAATAAATACTTCCCCGTATTCGATCAATTAACTTTAGCGTATCGTTGTTCTGCCAACAATCAGCCGGGTGCAAAATATTTCCGTCCTGTGATATGCTCACAAATATTCTCGATATTAATATCATACCCTCGCGTATGTACTTTCTATTAGCTCTCTAGTGATCCCTTCTATCCTTGGCCAAGTCATGTTTCGAATATGTGAACATTTTATTCGACCATACATGGCCGGCGGGATGTTAAAAATGTAAACAAGAGAGGTAAAAGCAATCGCGAATTCCGTTACAACGGCTCGTTTACGAATTGTTGCGCCTGTTATCGTCGAAAATGATAACATTTGTTGTCTTTTGAGGCATTTAAGCAGTAATAATTAGGGCATGACATCATCAAAATCGTCAAGTGAGATCTTGAAATTGCAAATTCCGTAAATAAAATTGTGAATTACTCGGTAACGAGTTCAGCTTTAATGAACGTCGGGGTATTGTTTTGTTGAAAATTATTATTAATGTGAGAGCGCCAAAAACATACAGTCCATACCGATGCGACTGCAATTTATATGGTCGCAATTGGTGTGGCGCGGTTATTAATAGTGTAAAATAAATTAAACGAATATCAATTATAACCAAGCCTGTCAGCGTGTTTATTTTCTGTGGGCAGGAATAGTAAAATACCATCTTGAGACAAATTCACTTCTATTATAAAATCTTAATTTTCAGTTATTATCGTTATACAAATAAGGTGTGGCAACTTTTTAATTTATCGACCAAAAAACCGCCCCACACTCGTCCAAACGTGTGTCGAGCTTGAACGACAGGATCAGATTCATCGACGACCTTAATTAGGGAAAATATGTATTTTATTGAGTATGCAAAATAAATGTAACAAAACGCATTTTTTTGTGATATAACTTTGTATTTTCGGAAACGGGTTGCCGTGAATGGTAAAATTTGATCTAAATTAATCACAAGATGTTTTATTTTGAATGTAACAAAACACATTTTGCGATATAACCTTGTATTTTCGAAAACGGGTGTCCTGAAAAGTAAAATATGATCTAAATTAATCGCAAAAATGTTTTATTTTAAATGTAACAAAACACATTTTCGCGATATAACCTTGTATTTTCGGAAACGGGTGTCGTGAAAAGTAAAATATGATTTAAATTAATCGCAAAAATGTTTTATTTCAAATGTAACAAAACACATTTTTCGAGATACAACTGTATTTTCGGATACCGGGTGTCATTTAGAGTAAAATATGATCTGAATTAACCGTAAATAATGTTTCATTCCAAATGTATCATAACGCATTTTTTGCGATATAACTTTGTATTTTCGAAAACGGGGCGTCACGAAAATTATTAATCTAATGTTTTATCTATCGTCTCAACTAACGTCTGGAACACATCATTTTTGGGGAGAACTCTAGCCCGCAAACGTCATTTAATTTAAAATAGAGAATGTTTCACGCATTTCAAAACGGAAAATTACCAGTAAGTGGACAGGGATTCAACCCTCTGGATTTAGTATTCTATATCCCCGTGTCAGAACTTTCTGAAGATGGAACAAAGAACCCGTCAAACCGCCGCGGAAAAGGGGAGTATTTTTTTGCACTAATAATTAGGGCTTGACAATATCAAAATCGTCAAGAAACTGGTGAATTTGCAAATTCCATAAATAAAATTGTGAATTGCTCGGTAACATTTCAGCTATAATTATCGCCGGGGTATTGTTTTGTTGAAAACACGTTGAAACTTGAGGGAATTAGTTACAATTAGCGCCTGACCTCTATTAGGCACTCGAGCACTCGAAAAAAAAAAGCACTCGAGCCCAATTTTTTTAGCATTAAGTCGCATACGTAAAATATCCTGTAAAAGAAGTGCTGTTCATTAACGTCATCTCGTCTTATGACCACCAGAAATGCCTTTATTGCCGAATTATTCAATGACTATTTTAAATCAACATTCAGGATTGGCACAATTTCAGATTTGCGAAGTTAATCACCATAGAAAAACATGAGAAAGTTAATTATCGTCTTAATAAATATCTGCATCACGGTATGGACAATAATATTACCATTCGCATAAAATTGGGACGGTAAATTTACAAATCTTGATAGGTAATATTAAAGTCAACGCAAATGTTAATTTGAGTCCTCAATGTCTTCAACAGCTGTTGCCGATGTGAACGAACGGGTAAACCCGAAATATAAAACTTCGATGTCCGCCGACCCACAAGAATTCATATTTGTAAAAAAGAGAGGGCGGGAATATAGATTACCCAAAACCTGGATATCGCCCCAAAACGATCGGTGACAAGAACAATTAGCGATTACAACGGAATTAACCAGTAAAAAGGCTTTGTTGCCGATTTTTTAATGTTCCACCACGTTTTTTCGGTACTCCTTAAAAATATTCGATTCAAAAAAATATTGAATTTTGCCCACCCGTCCGCACATCAATGAGAAATAGTTGTGTAAATATCGCAAAATTCCGGAAAATGCTACCTCCTTTCAACAGTGTGATTACAATAAAATGGTACTTAATGGTATTTTGTGAATTTGGTGATTTTGCAAATCTGTGACATGCTGCTAAAAGTTTCGTCTGATTTGAAAATCGTGCAGTTTGGTCACAATTCATCCAAAGTGACTATAACAGGTTACTAACACTTTTATAGTAATTTTGAATTCATCGATATCATTGATAGTCACATGACCACTCTCGTTCAAAGAAACGCACTGCGTAGTATTCCAACATCTGGTACACCCGGGAGCGTTTTTTGCCGGAGAAGCGGAATCGGTGTGCTTGTATAATAATCATATTATAAACAAGAATTTTGCCGTTAATGCAAAAGCTTTATCTCCTATGTCTGCATCTCATAGGTTAGAATTTCGGTAAATAACGTTATGATATGCAGAATTGAGTTACAAAAGTACTAGTATGTTACTTATTTGTCAACTTAATACTCGAAAATATTTGTTAACTTTGAATTTTTATTCCATTCAAAATCGGAAAAAAGTGCTATTTCTCTTCAAAATCGGAAAAAAGTGCTATTTCGCAGTCCCTAAAAAAAGTTGCGAAAGTGCTTCGCAATTTTCGCAAAAAAGTGCGCTAATAGTGAACACTGGTATAAAGTATCTAATAACGTCAAAAATTGTTTTGATAATATTGTAGTTTTATAGCATCTTTCTTTCACCTAGGTCCTAGGACTTACAGCATCTGCTCACGGAATATATTGAGGGAATAAGTATGTCATTCACCCGCTAGATATTTAGACAGATATATATATATATACATCGGAACCAACGACTAACATAACATGATCGGAACTAACCGAATTATGTATCGAAGCCCATTGCGAAAAAGTCGCAAGAGCATATTACGAGAAGACTTCACGCTGGTTAAACTTATTATGTAGTTCCGTTTGAAGGTTAGGTATATTCGATTGAGAATAAATTTTGTTTTCGCACGACCATTGGTAAAAAATTTTAAATGACCGACCAGTGTTTAGTGACGTCTATTTGCCTGCGGTTTTCGCTGTCTTGATAGCATTTGTACTCCGTTTCAAATTATTTTCCGCTGCTACCTGTTTTTGAACTTCAATAAAGATAAAATTATTTTGTCTATTTTGCTTTACATTTAATATAGAGCTCAATTTGCTACTTTACTGCTATCATTAGTAAACCCTTTTAAAGACTCGTGACTTAAATAACATTTTTTGGAACCATATAAAAATGCGCGGGATCTATTTCTGAATCCAATTGAGCTTCAATGAACAAAGCTGGGCATGAGACTCCCTTTTTATTCATCGGTGATTCGCATTATCTTTAGGCAAATGTTTAAGTATGAATGCGATCGCTGCATTGTGATGTACAATTTGATACCTCATTATGTCCTCTTTTGATTGAATTTATTAATATAGTTTTACAGGTACTAATTTCAAGCTGATACACACAGTAATGATGTTTTGCTTGATATTAATATCTTCTCTCTACATTTCCTCTAATGTTTTTATTCAATAACCGCACTGATCATGTGCTTCTGGTCAACATAGTGAACTATTGATCTCACTAGATAAAGTGTCTGGAGAGGTACAAGCCTGGCTAGTCAAAACTCATAAACCTCATTTTTCAAGTACAGGAAGTCCTAATTTTAAATGCAAAATTACGTGCCTAATTTAAAGAAGATGTGGGTTCGTGAGTGGTGATTTTCAAGTGTGGAGTTGCTGGCCCAAGTAGGCAACAAAAAGTAGATGTAGGGTGTGCGACAGTTGAAAACTTCAACAGTAATTACCCGAGCCAGGCCGCGAAAGCTGTTATTCGATGTATAGTTTATCTACTAACAATCTGAATGAGTTATCATTTGATTTTAAATATTTATTTTAATTTGTAAATATACTCTACGAAGACTATGGACATCCTGGACATTAAATTCACCCTTGGCAAACAGTTACTTTATAAATTTATGGCTTTGCATGACGAAGATATTTCACTTGCACTAGATTTTAAAACATATTTTTCTAACACTCTAACATCCTTTATTATATCATTTCAGGTATAATTATATATATATATATACTGCATATGCTATCAGTTACATTTATTTATATCCATCCTGTTGATGTTTCGAAGAAAAAGCATAACTTGGTTGAAGATACTCCAATGATAATACATTCTGAAAACTTTGTCGAGTATGGGGCGCTTTGTTGCACTTTATGTTTAATTCCTCTTATATGACACTAAGACTAATTGATACGGGAGAAGTTGTTTATATTCAATGCCACTGGGTCACATTATGAGGTAAATGTATATTAAATATATATATTAAGTAACTCATTTGTGGCATTTTTAAATATGCACAAAATAGTTATTAGGGAGTTAAATATAAAGGTGACCGTACATTTGAACCCATGTGTATATCCGCGGGTTCAATCTATATGCGGGTGCTAAAACCCATGGGTTAGGGTTAGTATGGGTTCAAATATCCGTAAAACAAAAAAATGTCCATAGGTGCAAATCGTGCAATAGTATGCAGGTGCAATTGTCGTGGGTTCAGATGTACGTGGTTCAAATGTACGTGGTTTCAAATGTACACGGGTTCAAATGTAATGGAACCGTATATGAATCCATTTCCCAATAATATAACCCATGCCGGAAGACCATGAAATGTATAATACATTTTTTTGCTTTATAAAATGATGACGTCACTTTGATGACAAATCTCTTCTGAGCCGCTTGGTTACGTTATAAGAACAATAACCGTGTGTGAAGTCGGAGATGTGGGTATAAATTTCTTCATATTTCGAGTGAACTCCTGCACGACAAAATATTTTAGAACAGTACTCGTCATTATTTTTTTGCGATACCACACGCTTTTAGTTAACCTTCACTCAAAGTTTCGTACACCCTAACTATACCAGGGATGACGAACCATTGACCCGTGGATCACGAAATGACCTATCGTGTTTTTTCATTGACTCGCCGAGTTAATTAATTAATGCGACAAATAACAGAAGCGTTTATGTCATTAAATTTATAATAACACTGTTCTTAAATCAATCTACCATATACCTGAACTACATTATTCTTATGATAATACAAAGTTGATGACATAACATTATACATTGATTTATTTCAACTAATCTCTTTTAGAAGAGATTCGTTCTTGTAGGTGTAACTTTGTATGTATACAGGGTTGTCTCAGCACTTCCATTTCGTTGCGCACAGGCACTAGGAATCGCGGCGCTGAATTAGATATTTTATAGATGGCCGGTACCCTTTGGTACAACCTGGGGTTTAGTCGAAAAGCACAGATCTAGAGTCATGGAAAATGCCCCATATCACAGTTTCCACCACATTACATTTTTGGGTACTCCTGAAGTATGCGCACCAAGATGTCGCCTAACCTGGTGCACAACCTGAGTTCAGGTTGTGCGCCATCTTGGTGCGCATACTTCAGGAGGTAACATTTTTGGATTTATGCTTCCCACTACTAACATGTTACACTTGTCACATGCATATCAAAACATTCCACACAAATTATTTAAAAATCTTTTATTTACCTGAATCTCTTTGCTACATATATATTTGAATTAACGAATTATATTAATGTGACCTCACATATCATTCGTTTATAACGCTTGAAACGACATACACTTCAGTCCCAAGTTTTGATGGAAACATGCTGACAATGGGAATGCGGGTCATGAAAATCATTTCTTCATTGACCACGGATCGAAATTCTTCAAAAACCTCTCATTGGGTGGAATGTATACAACATCCTCATTTGTATAAGTTGATAGATACTTGTAGGTTGTTAACTTTGGACTGAAGTCACATAAAATGTACGTCCAACATTTTATTATAGCAGACTTGTTGCTCTCTGCGGCTTCATCTTTGACAACAATGTCTTTTTCGAATCTCGTATACCAACTGCCAAGTCGAAAATGAAACGTTCATATCGTAATTTATATATATATATATTGAGTTAACAGCATATATACCTATGATACAAATCTTACTCGGGGTGCATTTCTATTCCATCGAGCTTTTTTAACATGTTGGAGTCTACGTCCCATACTTCGCCTTCCACGTTCTGCAAGATATAAAATATACATACAACTGAAAATTACCTTTTTTTTCGAATTGGGCGAAACTTGATCCTTTTTACTTCGCTGACCTTTTGACTGTAATGTCATTTGTTTCGAAATATTTATTTTATAAAATGCTATGAAGTTTGATTGAATGAATTCAAAAACACGATAAATTTTAATCATTCGAAAATCACTGTTACAACCTTGCCCTCTCCTGGATTGTCCAAAAGAAATGGAATCCCAAAGTTAGGCTCGACGACCATCGGATATTTCTCGGCCATGGTGCCATTAGCAACATAAACAGCTTTTCCATTTTGAACGTCTTCAATCAAGCTGTGGTTAGGCATTCCTCGCTTCAGAGTGCCGTATACGAAAATTCGATACATATTTATAATAAATGCAGAAGATTTGCTAGTGGTACCATATAAAAACAACAATAATACAAAAATAATATGAGCATTTTAGGAATTATCACCGTATGGCTAGCTTGATACATTCGAAAGTTTCCGAGGAATGATCTCGTCCTGTTCGCCTACACAAATCGCCCCATTAGCGTGATGGGATGGTCGAGAAATTTATAAATCTTATCAGTGGTTTCTGAGACTAGAAATAGCAACCAGAAAATCTCGCTGTATGAGTATATTGTATCCATATCTGTGGTATATATTATTAGTATTGACTAACCTAACAGATGCCACGAAGGCCCAACACATATTAGAGATGTACCGATACCACTTTTGTCGCCGATACCGATACCTACTAAAAACGCCGATACCGATATTACAAAACGGCGGATATTGCCAATACCGATACTATGTAAATACAAGCACTAGTGTTTGAGCATTATTTATAGTGCACATTATTTCAGATTGAAAAAGGGATATAATACATGATAAGAAATTGATGTTTGGGATTCAGATGCATTAATTAATTTAGATGCATTGTGCACTGAAGGTAGTAATCTCGGTGCTTAAAAAATTCATAGGCAGGGATTTAATAACGCGACTTTCGAATATCGTTTTTTTAAGAATATCGAATATCGCCCACACAACGTATCGCCGGCGTCCACGTTTTAATTGAAAACATTTCACATATATTTCGTTTTGTGTTTTATCGTAATCGTGCGTCGCGACAATAAGTTACAGCCGACATGAAAAGATTTCAATCAGCGCTGGCTAGAAATACCTATAACACGTCGAGGATGTTTCTGATTTTCTTATTTCATAATATATTACAAATATTATCGTTATTTCGAGATAGTCTGGGCGGCCATGGAATCTATGAGGAAATTGTGTAGTTAAACAAAATTGAAATTAATGGAATCACAACATTTAATACCTATGTAGAAAGATAATTATGTCGTAATTTAGCTCAACGATTTCGTTGGACCAAAGTCACTAAATGACACTCGCGCTTGACGATAAACAGTAAGAATTTATAACAGTGCTAAAAAGTGCGTGTTATGTTAAAAAAGACTTCGATTATATTCTATGATTTGAAACTTGGAGCCTAATTTCTCTTATTTCTGTGCTTGTCAGTTAACACCACAATTTATAGGTATAATTACCGTAATGCTTATTAAGTCTCTTTTCTTAGATGCAAGAAAATCACAATTTCATTTTTATCACACATGCCTTATGACTGCTTTACAATGATAATATTATCAAAGCCTAATTTCTATGTCCCTGGATTTAAGAAAAGTGAATAGTATTTATGTGGGGGATTTCACAATGTATTCGGACTTTCAGTATCGAATATATTTTTTAGAATGTATTCGAAATAGTCGATGGGTATGGTCATCCCTGCTCATAAGGTTTGGCTACCAGGGTGGTAAAATAAATGAATGTTTAGCCTACTTATCCTATCAAATTGATACATTGAGTTACGTGCGCAAGATTTTGTTCCAATATAACGACATATTTTGTATTTTACATATTAGAGAATCCACTAATATTCGATTGATATATTTCTTCATAGTCACTATGTAATATTTGAAACGTCAATATAAAAATTTGGCAGTAAAAATAGCCAAATTGTGCGTTTGACTAATAAATATAACTAAGAACGTGTCAGAATTATATTCCCGTTTCTACCCGCGGTGGTGGGGACGTGCATGGCTCATAGTTCACGATTCCTTCAATAAAAAAATTTAAACATCAGTATTCCAACTTATTTTTTAAAACATTCTGAATCATATCAAAAAGGTAAACGTATAGGAAATATCGGTCTTCATTTAGCCGATACGATACCGAAAAATTAGCCGATACCGATACATCTCTAATATATATATCAACTGAAAAGTGATCACCGAAGGGAAAGCGTTGACGCGCCAGGTTATTTGTGAAACAAACAGTGCACTTTCCTTTGGTTAACAAATATCAATCGAATAAGACAAGATGGTGATGTAATTTGATTGAACGTGGCACCGTATATTCAATAGCGGACACGAGAGATAGGTCACTTTGCGCGGGTATAAATATGAAAATTGCTAATTAAACACAGAAATTGCTAAAATAAATATATATATATTGCTATTCAAATTTCAACAATATTGAAAGATTATCGCAAATTCCACAGGTGACTGGATAATTAGTCACTACAGATAGACCCATCAGGCGCAGCCAGGATTTTTTAAATGGTGGGGGCCTCTTCGCGTTTAAAAGAGTGACCATTTGCGTCGTTAATTGCGAAACGCAGTTGAATAAATTCCAGCGCTGCGCTCCTTTTGCCAGAAGCCGTTTGAAGCATGTTGCACTTTGTGCTACAGAAGTCACTCGAAGATCGCTTTCAAAATTTAACCGCTTCTTGTTTGTCTCAAAGAGGGAAAAGAAAATGCATCTTCTCCCTCGTTGGATCAGAATCGACAATTTACGACCCCCGTACCCCTACAGACCCCAGACTGGCTTCCACTCTGCTAATGGATATCACTTATTTCTATGCATTCAATTTACCAATAAACACTTAAATTCGTGTCATACCCTAGGAATAATTTGAACAGATAATTGAAAATTCCAATTACAACATATTAATTAAAGGAAGAAATATCAAATAAAATTCGCTACGGCACCTGGGTAGGCGACACATGACAAAGCTAAAATCAGAGGATCCTAAGAGGTATTTTACGTTTCTTTTTGAGAAGACGCAATCGCCCCCAGGCTTTTCGCACACTTTAGGAATCACTGAGATAAAGGAAATGGTTTAAGAATTTCAATGTCTTTATCGTATTTTGAAGAGGTATTTTGTTGTATTTTAGTTAGACATTACCTCAAAAACAAGATACTATTTCAAAATTTGTCCCGGATATACTACGTTGAAGCTTATCACGTTAAAGCATCGACGATAATTAAGCCACCGACTAAATGTCTTTTTCGCAGGTGTTGTAGACTCAATGACGGATCATTCCGCCCTTCACAGCACCTTTCATTTCAATATTTATTTATTATTATTGTTTATTACAAATAGTTGTTCTTGATTGCTTGTTTTTTGAAGTAACAAATAAAATAACTCTGACTTCTACACAGATGGCGCTTAAAATTAAACTCGCCATTCGCCAGCATTTCTTATGAATTTGTGGCGAAACTTCGGTATAATACCGCATCCTGAACAATAACAGATCAGTAGCCAATACAGGTAGGTGATTCAGATCATATTAATAAATAACTATTTACGTGACCACGCCCATTATGCCTCAACATTCTCAAATGAAGCACCTCTCAATTGACTATCACTGTTGCAGCAATGTATTTGCCAAATGAGGATATTATACGTTTTTATTGATTTGCCCTGCCATAATTCTTTCGCGCATGATTAATGGAGCGTGCTAGCTTGGGTAACCTTGCCAACGACCACAAACACGACGGAGGCACAAGTCTGCGATTAAAAAATCAGGATCGGATTTATTTCATCACTTTCATGAAGAGTTATTGAAACCTTATTGATGATCGGCTTCTATAACCTATAATGATTTGATATATTTCAAGTCATGGGTCTAGTGAAGTAAACGCCGTAGCTGCTTAAATACTGAAATAACAGCTACTGACCTACCGTAGCTAACAAAAATGTGATGTGAAATTGTAATGTAATTAACATAAAGTCTAGGCTATATGGCGCAGAAAGAAATTCTTGAAACACGCGTTTAGTTCAAATCAAGCATACTAAAATTTCAACTAAGCAGGTATGTTCCATGCCGTTTAAGGTCAGAAGGTAACATATTGTGTTCATGCAAGACGGACTTTCATTTTTTTTTAAATGAAAATTTGGGTTGTATTTTCACATCACGTTTTTGTTTGGCGTAATTTTTGCATTTACGGTGTTTAGATATTTTACGGACCCCAAATCATTGGCGAATGGATATTATCTGAGAGTGCCTTGACTTACAGACTTGTAATTCTTACTTTCACTTACGGACGAGTACTGAGTTTGTCTTACTTTTAAGTAATTTTTACCAATTGCACATAATTTATTTATACTTTTATCAAAACTAAAGCGATCAAAACATATGAAGCAATATATTTTTACTTTTCAGACAATCCCTTAGTTTTATTAACTTTTTTGAATCAATTTGGTCAAGTCTATCTATTACAATGGATATTGTATCGCCAGACAAAGGTGAAGTTATGCCACCTGGAACACCAAAACTCATCACACCTGAACCATCTGTTCATGAACCTTCAATGTTTTATCCGAGACCTTCCTCAGAACGTGCTCAGGTTAGTTTTTATCATTTTTCATATAAATAACTTATATCAGTCATGAATATTTTCAACATTTAAATTGACCTGTAATGAATTATATTATGACAATATGCTAAATAATAATGAGTGAAATTAATTTTAGTTATTCAAATATTTTAATGATGACATTCTGAAATTAAGGATAACTGCTTTAAACCTCTCATCTTCGCTAGATACTCTATGCTACTCGAGTTATTGTTTATATTTTGAGTTTCATGCCCATGAATTTTCAGGATGTTTCCCATATTTTGGCAAGTACATTTCAAGATCTGTATACTAGGGATGTTCTGGGGAAAGACATTGTTCGAAATCTTACAACATCAAGTGACGGGAGTAGTAAGTTTCACCAAAAATGCACGAAACAATTAAAAGAGGTGAAATTTTTAATACTTTGTTTTTATATCATCAAGTCTTACTTCTCGTTTCAAATATGTTTATCTTATTATTAAATAATAGGTTTGAATGCAAATGCCGTAGATCGTTTCATAGATAGAACTTAATAATATTATGGAATGTTATGGAGTTCAACATTGGTTTGTCTTCACTTAAATATTATTCATTCAGACTGATGTAATAAGCAATGTTGATTTTTTAAATCAACATGTCATGAATATTGACTAGATAAAATTATGCTGTATGACTATCCTATTTCAAAATTAGATAATCCAACATTTCTGATTCTTTTGACGTAATAACAATTATTTTAATGTTTCAATTGGGGTCATTTTATTTATTATATTGAAAAAGAATTTTGGTTATTGTTGTAGGATGTTAGTTCGCACAATCTATAAAATGCACGGTGGATTTTTTCATGAATATTGTTTCGATCGATTATACACTTAATTAATAAAGGTAAAAGAATTTGCTCAAACTCTTTACAATTATATGAAATTGGATTAGAAACAAAAGTATCTGGTACAAAACTGAATTGATTTCGTTCTGTGTTTAATTATTTAATTATATGTTGTTTATATACAGGCTCATGAAGAACACAAGAGAAGACTTGAACAATACGCAATGTTAGAACAACACATCATACAAGCAAGAGCGAGAGCAACATCCGCAGATGAACGAGCACTTCTTCATGCAGCAAATGATTCGACTCCACAAATTTATAGAGATTTAGGATTGCCACCAGGTTGAATTGATAATTTCCACTTCAAATAGAATATGGAGGCTATTTTTATTTCCTATAAATTCAGAACAGCCCTCCTTCTTTGGCATCTTATTGTTTTGATTTTATCAATGTTATTTATTCAGTGATTAAAATAAAATAAATATTCATTACATTTTTTGTGAACGTCACGGTAACAGGAATTTAAAATGTGAAAAACAATGAAAGTCTTTTTACAAGAATTTTGCTTATTACTGTCACACAAGCATGTTTACTTGGATAGCTGAGAAGTTGTGTTCTTAATTTTATTTTTATATTCATTTATTAAGTGAAATCTAATTTTCGATGGTGCCTGGATGAAGACATGTTCAGAAAACACAATTTGATTGTTCCAAGTGATTTATTGCCAAAACCAAAGTCATTGGTTGATGGTCCAAAACGTAAGTAGAAATCTAGATTACAGTGATACCTTGGTAGTCGAACAAATTCGTTCCTGATTTATGTTCAACTACTGATTTGTTCAAGTACCGAAATTTTTTTGCCCCAGGTAACAATGACAAGTATTTGTAAACTAAATAACAATTATTTAAATGTGTACATAGTAAAGTCATTGAAAATTATGCACCTATAACGATTCCGCTTTTGTGTTAGTCATGTAGATTGTCTACTGTGACAGAATGCATACCTGTACTACTTCGTTTTGGCCTCTATAATTCCGAGCATCGCTCTGTTGTTGAATGGTCAAGAGGCAGGCGAGATGCAGGCTTTGGGTGACATCATCACACTCGATGGCGCGCACGGGTGTTTAAGCACCGAATTTTCATTCGAGTACTGCAGCATTTTTGACTGAAATTTTTTGGTTGACTACCGAATTGTTCGAGTATCAAGTTGTTCAACTACCAAGTTATCACTGTATAGTAAAACAGAGAGATTGGATGGAGTATCTGAACAATTTTCTTGAATATCCTGTTAAATTTATACATTTTCCTGAATTCAGTCGTTAACACGGTTTTGCAAATCGCTATACATAATTTATACAAAAGTAATTTGGTATTTTACTTCTTTCTAATCCTCTCAAGTTTGAATATCTTAAAGATTTGGTCATAGAAAACAAGTAATATACAATGGATTCTCATCCAATTGTTATCAATAAATATGCAAGTTGTTATTGTTTGCATTATACTTTAATACAGTGTTCTTCAAACTTTTTTCGTGACAACCCACTTGCCAAGCTGCCTTGGCCAAATTTTTTAGCGACCCTTTGGAACTAAAGTAAAATTTAATAATATACAAAATTCCTTCACTTTTTATCGAACCCAGTCACTACTAACTGCTTAGATTCAACTAGATTTAACTTCCCTCAGAACCGGAGATTATCATTCGTCAGCTAGTTCCTAAAACATAGAATCCTAAACAACCAGAAATGAAATTGTGACGTAACAATAGTTCAGTCTCGCATGATGGCTTATTATGTTTTGTTTTGGCTAGGAGAAGCGTACTTCTTACTTCTTTGTATCTTCAAATAAAAAAATTCTGCCCATTCAAGCATGCAACTTTCAACTTCGTCACTCTAAGTCAGGATATGTTTTTTTCACCTGTTTAAAATGTTTTCTTGTCAATATCAATACCCTAAAGAAGTCTTGAAACATACAGCGACCACCATTGAGTCATTTTGCCACTCACCAGTCTGAAGCGTCCTGATTAAATTGATTGCTTACAGCTGATTTTTGTCTTTCTCAGTATGCCAGTTACATTAATATATTTTTTTTAAATTTTGAGTTGACCATATCTTTATACAGCAACATCGCAACCACATTTTGCAATTCAAACATTGTCATCATCTATGCATCTTTTGAGAGGACCTGTAGATGATGGGTATACAAGTAAAGAAGAACTTCTGGCAGTTGAAGAGGTTGGAAACAATGACTGATGATCACTTGTCATTTTAGGATTTTCTTAACTCTTTTGCCATCTTATTTGCCCGACTGGGATACTTTCCACTGCTGCATTTCCACTAAGAGTCACAAGATATTTCCTTGTTTTTTAAATATTAGAATATGGAATACAAAAATGTTTAATCATTATTGTATGTTGTATACTAAAGAAGTTAGTAATTACCGGTAAGTGAGATTTCAAAATAAACTTATAAAAGTTTCAGTTAATCTTTTACCACTGATCCAGTATGTCACTAATCATTCCCAGACTTTGTTAAACTATGTATTTCATCAAGCATGTTTGATGTGATGGCCATTTCACTCCAATGATCATTTAAATTGTTTTCTTCATAAGTTTTTTACTCATATTCATTATCACTATCCTATACTTTATAAGTTATGTATTCTTAATCAGCTTCAACTAAAAGATGAAGAACAAACGCAGACAACATTATCTACAAGTTCAGATGTTTTAACAAGTAGTCCACCTCGTACTTTGATCAGAGCACACAAAAAAAGTAAAAATAATGACGGAAGAGAAAAAAGAGATAAATTGCATGAAGATATGAATCATGATCAAAGAGTTATCGATCGGGCTGACCTTGCAAGGATGGAAGAACGGTAGGGTGGCAATGTCCATATTGAGGCTTAATATTGCTTCAATATAACACTAATAGCTTATATAGTCATCGACTCACCGTGATTAAAATAACTTAGATTTGTTAGATTACTGATGGTGTTTGCGGTAAAATACCTCAGATAATAATTAAGTCCCAATATTTAGGTAGATTATTATTGTAAAAACGTGAAAGATTTCCATAATTAATAATGAAGCAAATTATTGAGACTATCAATCAAGCTGTGATTGTTGAAAACAGCAAATGTCCAGAAATATAAATTTTCCATGAATGGATATGTTTGATACCTAAATTGTCTTCAACTTTTTCAATTATTTTTAGACATAATTTTCTGAAGAATCCTCGTTATCTACCCCTTACTGTCCCGAAAGCTTCAAAACTCCTTGTTAAAGAACAACCTAAACAATTAGTCATCAGATCTGGTAGAGCTGTAATGGAAGAAACGTGAGTGGTGGTTATGCAAATATTGTTTTGTTAACCAGAAATTAGTAGTTAATGATATATCAGAACTGCCAATATGTTTATTTCTTCAACTATTTGACTCACTGGTCAGTGTTTCATGCTACCCTGGCCCTGGCCAGGGTGGTCAGCAGAAGCGTGCAAGCATTGCATTCAACAAGGTAGAACCGAAGTGAGGGCGACCCTTTTGAAGTCAATTTGAAAAATGGCAGAACATAATGCTGGTGATAAATCAAGAAAATAGCATTATTACCTGTGGTAATGATTTGGTTTCTGCGAGACTAACTACTTATCCTTCTTCTATGCTTTTGTGTCGGCGGATCCGTATGCATATAGTGCAAGGATGCTGTAGCAAGAGTAAAGATAACTATCCTAAGTGATTCAAGAGTCTTGCTGCACACTAACACAAATATATTTCTGTAACGTTTCGTCTGACCAAGGTCAGACTTCTTCAGACATACATAGTTCAACTACAACAAGAAAAGCGGTTACATACATATTTCAACGATCAGTATAAGAGAATGAGAGTTACGCATGTTAAATAATCAATTAAATCAGTGAATTCTTGATTAAATAACAGCGGGTGGCTGAAATGAGATGACATTGATGAGATCTCTCTCTTTGTTTTATATTGAACAATTGAGATTCAAATTAAACAATGGTGTTTTGTGTTTCTCAGCATTGGATGATGCTGACCAGAAAAGTCTTCTTTGAGTCAATTATAATATATTGATTGTTTGTGGTCATGGAATAGTTTTTCAATGCCAATGACACTGAAGTCTTTAAGTGAATGTCCCGGTTGGGTGAAATGTGCACCTACGCTACAACTAAATCTTTGTTTTGGGTTTTAATACTTCTGATATGTTCAGTTATTCTATATTTTAGATGTCTTCCCGTTTCTCCTATGTATTGCATGCCACACTTTTTGCAGCTTATTAAGTAGATGACATTCTCCGAGTTGCAAGTAATTTTCTGATTAATTTTCATTTCTACGTCCTTGTGTCTGCTTGTTGCAATTTTTCTTTCTTCGGAATGTTGGCAAGTGCTGCATGACTTTCTGCCACATTTGAAAAATCCAGGATTCTTTTTGACTGGTGTTTCTGATTTCAATCTTGCTCTGACTAATCTGTCTCTTAGAGTAGGGCACTTACCTGTGGTGTCTGCACTTTCACCCTCGTCCCTGGGACTATGCTCAATATGTGCTCTTAATTAGTTCCAAGCTAGGTTGGCTACATGCTTGATAGATAGTGAAATATGTTATTTTCATTTCAACAAGAATACTTTTTCATTGCAAATCGTGATCATACTGCATGACTTGCTTGTTATAATCATCATTGGACTGATAAGCAGATGGCAAGTCCTGGTTGCTATAATATTCTGTTATACTATCGGCTTCCCTTGGAACAAATATGGAAATCTCTCTTCTCTATTCCCCTATTTCAATATATTTTAAATTATTCTTTTGACAACAAATGAAGTCTTTATCTAAACCTTGTAATGTTGTTTTTTTTCATAGAATTACGAAAGAGCCTGTTCAAATTTTCATGTCAAAACCAAATGTTGTATTATTTTCAGAATGGAGAGTTGGAAGAGTTTATGAGGTGAATATCTCTTATACAAGAAAATTTGTCATTATTACCGTAATATCATGAGAATGAAAAATAATGCCACAACTTTTAATCTGTTATGAAATTAGCATAGCGAAACAATAGAGAGTACGTCTGTAAATTATCTTGAGAGTTCCTATTTATTTATGGTATAGGTATGTTCCCCTAACATTGATTTTGTCAAACTCATACACAAATGTGCTTTGAAAGTTTAATGTTAATATCAAGGAAAATTACACAAAGGCGAACAAAATTTTATGTCACTGTTTTGTGTTTGTTTAGTTTTTTCAAGTTCTTCCCAATAACTGTTAACTGTGAAACCATTTTATTCAGGCTGTTCTTGAATTGAAAAACATCAGCACAGTTTGCCGACAATTACGAGTTATTCCTCCAACTACTTCATTTTTCTCCTTCGGATTGGGTAAATTTTGTCATCTTCAAATTTTGAACTTGTTTTTGGCATTTTTTTACTTAACTTTTTGTAGGTGTTTTCCTAAAAATTTGAACAAGTATTTATTCTGACTTAGAGAACTACTGGGGTTTTGTTGGTTAGGCCAACCATGGTTGATCTGCTGGAACAAATTAAAACCCTTTATCGAGTTCTGTCAATTATGCTAATAATTATTCTTAATAATAATTTCTTTTGTTATTGTGTATTATTGTTTATAATCCATGACCATATTGTTGTTGTGTGTTTTGTTTTATTCTGCTCTATTTGGGCCATAATTGTATAATAATAAATAGTATTTTAATGTGGATGGAATGAGCATTATATTTAACTTGCCTCATATTATGCACTAGATGTACCAAATTAGCCATAGTTAATTTAAGATACTTTAAGATATTTTTTCCGAATGCTCGCTCAAATCAAGATCTCCTGACCTCCATTAAAAGTAGTATAGTACTGATAGTAAAATTGAAATCTACTGGTATGTTTAAGAGCTATTGACATTAATTCATGATACTGCTCTCTTATCCTGTCATTGTACCACTCATCAGCAAGCAGATTAAAACTTTGCCAGTTACGAATTATAAATAGTTTCTGTACTAAATTGATACAGTACAAGTATAGCAATGGTCAAATTGAATACATTAATCTGGGCTATGCATGGGAATAATGCATGCTAATATTGCTCAGAAGTTGGCATATGCTGTAGAATTCATTGGGTTATTTTTAGTTATTGTAAGTTGTATTTTTTGAAGGTCTTGTTTTTTTCATCCAAAATCTTTGTTATATTATACAGCTGTTTTTCTTTTTATTCAGGTAAATACCCGGGAGTTCATGGATTAGTAGCGCCTGGTATGAGCGCTCAATTCAATGTGCGATTTATGCCTGATTCACTTGCTAATTATGAAGATTATGTATTGGTACAGTCACAATCGGAAGAACCGCTCACAGTTTTATTGAAAGCAGAAAGGAAAGCTCCATTCTTAACAAGTAAGATGTGCTTTATATTTTCATGTTTGAATTAAATCCATAAATACCTCCAGCTGCAATAACCTCTGACATGATGCCATATACATATGAACAAAAATTTGAGTAGAAGCACAGCATTTTGCTGCTGGATGTATTTGTTGTAGTTATTTTGTTGACCACTTGCATGATTTAAAATTCGGTAAAATATATGAAATATGAATCGTATCATTACAACATAATTCCTTGACTCATGATTCTGGTGCAAAACTTTCTGGGTATCAGAAAAAAAAGCTGACAACTGCATGCTGGAAATTTTCAATGAAATTGAGTATGACGTTTCTGAGACTGGGATCTAGAAATAATAACCCTTTTTTTTGTGTAATACAATTTTTAATGTGAGGGTTCAATTAATCATGGGGTAAACCATAGAGTTCAACCAGACTACCAGTTAAATGTTCCAGCTGTAGCTGACTTGGATTGTGGAAAAGTCGTAAGGCTTGGTGGCGAAAAATCCAGCTGTTTCCTAGCACATCTCTCTACTTCTATTTCTGCCAGTGTTGTTACCTGGATTCATATCAGAATAAGGCAATTAGACCAATAATGGTTTAAATGCATCTGATAAATCAAGTGATAATTGAATTAGGACGAATAGCCTGCCATTGAATATTTCTGGTTTATAGTGATATGGATAATATTGCAAGATGCTCTGCTAGTTTGAACGACCTAACACAATTTAAATTTGAGCACAATTTTGCGCTATTTGGTAGGTAATGATTTATCATGACCTGGTATTTGTTTCTTATATTACTCATACTTTTCAGTATCTCAAAATCTACGATGCGGCCAATGTCTAGTCGGTGGAACAAAAGTTGAAGAAATTATTGTGAAAAATCGAGGTGGAAATGGAAGATTTTGTATTTTGAAAAAAGAATCGTGGCCTGCTGCTAATTTCAAAGTAATAGCAGTTATAAAAATAGTGTAATACAAGGTGATCCAAACCCTGGACACATTTTGTGCGGTCCGCAGAACAATTTTAGTGTATACTAAACCATTGGCAGAGATTTGTATTTATTGGCAAAACATTTTTGAGTTTTTTTTAGCTATTCCAACTAAGCATAGAGATTTAAGACCTTCTCCTAATCCCGATGTCAAGAATGATATTTGTTGAAATCACGGAACATCAATCTTGTATCTATAAACGTCAAAACGGGGCCAATATGGGAAGCTCGCATCTCGCAACTCCTAATTTGGAGAGACGTTTTGTGTCTTTATTTCAGTGAAAACACTCTTCTGTTTTCAAGCGGGGCCATGTGACAGCAGTGACGAAAAGCAGAGCTGATTTAGCGTGGTTAGTTTTTGCGGTCCTTCAACCTCGCAACCTTGGACCATCCTGGTTTAATGTATTTATCCTTTTAAAAGCACCCTGAATTCATCACAATCAGTATGAATTTGATTAGTATTGTATCTGCTTTTGCAATATTCTGAGTATATTTTATTAGACAAATTTGAAGACAAAATATTGTTAGGTAATAAATTACTCTTTTATCTAATAACAGCTGAAACTTGAATAACCAACTCAAATCACTATGGCAACATGGTTTGTGAATGATTGTATTGTAACTTAATGTTGGAGGAATTCTTATGTAGAAATTGCCTTTCAATGAAGCCAAAAGGTCACTTGCTGATTTGCTCAATAATATATTGCATGGAATGGTTTCAATTTTACTTAAAAATAGTTTTGTTTTGTTTTGCTTTCAGACTGTTGTGAGTCCTGGTTCACTAGATGTTGGTGTTTTCCGAATACAACCGGCTGTATTTGAGTTACTGTCTGGTCAAACAATGGTTCTCGAGCTTGTATTCTCTCCAGTAGACACAGAAAACTACAAAGAAAATCTTGTAATAGTTTGTGATAATTGTCAGGTTCAGGATCTTACCATTGATGGTGGGTACTTATGCTACATTGATTGATAAAGGCTTTCGAAAATCAAATGGTTTTGTTTATTTGCTGCTTATGCCAGACACCTGCTGTTGACCTCACTTTGAGGTATTTGGATATTTCATAAAACCAGTGTTAAATTTATTTGAGCCGAACTTTGCATAATATTCTAATACTTCTCATGCCTATATAAGGTTATGAATGAAATCTTGTTGCACATGCCTGTAGGTTTCAGGCCTTTTTATGTCCGTAGGAGTTTTGTGCATTCAATCTTATAATCAACTTCCATAAAAACCTTACTTAAAAGTTTTAATCTTTGTTCTACTATGAGTAATTACTATAAAGAAGATGTTTGTATGTACTACAGCTATTCACTTTTCTCCCTATCTGTTTTCGTTACAAAAGCACCTGAAGATTGCATAGATTGACGCTTGACTTTTCCATCGTGTTTGAAACATGCAGCTTAAGTGTAATGGGTTGCGACACATTCACTTTCCTATGTGAGATTTCTCACTGAATGTTGAGTTGACCGTATATAACAAGCATGCATTTCTATATTATTGTTTAAATTGCCTAATTTGAGAGAACTAGCAAGGAGATATGGGTGGTCTTTTAATCCAATGATTATTTTCTCATTTGTTCTAGGTGAAGGACAAGCTGCTGCAGTAGAATTAGTTAGTGTATCAGATGGTGGTGAAGACTCCCCGAAACTTGGGGAAATTTCAGATGTTACTGCTGATCATCTAATTAGGTTTCCGCCACTCAACCCCCATTCTTTTTATATGAAACAACTCTTGGTACACAACTCAATGTGAGTATGTTTTGGTATCATTAAAAAATGGATGGAGTGGAGATGGAGTACACTGTGAACTCATAATTGATATGGTTTCACAAATGTTTGTTCATGAGTGTCTCATAATATAAAAATTGAACATTCAGAACTTGTCCACACTCGGCTATGAGCTCTCATTCATTCACTCTCAGTGTACTCCTACTTGTAAATGCACATGATCTTGCTTTGGACAAATGCTCTTGAAGAAACAAAAACAAAATACATAGAAATAGCCTGCTAAAGATGTTAGCTACTTCATAATATCAACTTTGTTGTTTTGCCAATTATTCGTATAAAACAGGAAACAATTTTTTGTGTAGTTTGAATCAAATTTAACTTGCAATGCTAACATGTTAAGGTCATGATGTCTAGGCCAACAAAGCCAGTCAGCCTGGTAACTGTTTTTTTGTAACAAATTTTTAACAATGATTGATGCTATAATAAATATCATATTATCTGAGGTACTATTGATGAAGATTTTTTTTTTCAAAATATGTCTGTTCATTTTTGCAACCATAGTTGCGAAGTTTTAATTGTTTCGGCTTGGCGTTGTGGCGCATCATTCTAAGCGTTAGGAATACGCTCTGCCACCGCATCTCTGATTACACTTCGTGGGTTCGCAGGTTCGAATCCCATGCGGGGATGATCAGGTGCGAGAGGATTGCTGGACTCCTCGCCGTCGTAGGGTGATTCACGTAAACGCTGGTCGGTTACGGCTTTCCCCACCATCAAGTCCATGCTTCCGAAAACAAATAACTGGCTAACTAATCCCATGCCCGACCTGGACTGTTAACCGGACGAGAGGCCGTGCGTGGTTCGCCATATGATTAAGCCGTCTTATTGATTTTCCTCTCCCCCGGGATAAATATGTAAATCATATCCTATCTTATCCTGCATCTTGCAAATTAGGATCTCTTACCATAAGTTGCTAGATTTATATTCATTTCATGACATTTTTGGATTTTAAGTATGTATTGAATTAATGTACATTTGTGTATATCACTTTTATAGGTTGGGTCATTTATTCTATCATGAAATAACTTTAACTTTCAGTAATGTTGAAATGCCTTACACATGGCATATTCTGAAACCGAATCTACAGACATCGTTGCGACCTGATGAACAAAACTTAATCAATCATTTTGAATTTTATCCTGATGAAGCACCTGCATACTTCATCGAACCACAGAGAGGAACATTACAGCCTAATGGAATTCATGAGTTTGTTGTGACTTTTGCCCCTCATATTGTAAGTTTATACTTGCTAGATACATTTACTTTACGTGAAGATTTTTGCAGATTATGGATGCCATGGCTTATTATATTACTACAACCTTAATTATCTTAATTATCTATAAAGAACCAGAAATTTTAATTCATTTATTTTTTGACGTTTTCAAAATTGTAATATTATAATGGCTGTCCCATAAAATGTACTCAACACTGTTCACTGATTTTAATCCTGAGAGGGATGATGTATTGTCCAAAGTTTTACCGCTACATGGCCAGCTATGGCGTTTTCTAGTAGTCACGTCTAACGATGTGCATTGCCGAGGTGGATAGTTATTTTTCATGCTATATTGGATTTGTTCACTATCCAAGAGTTATTTTCTTCAAAAATTTGTGATGTATCATATGTTTGAGCCATCTTATCGACTTTTCCAACGTAATAATGCCTTATTGATTACATATTTCCATTCCCATTGTTTAAAATGGCAAAGAAATTGATGTAAATAATGCTGTTTTGTCAAATTTAACCCGGATGAATATTTTAATGATGATATTACTACCAATTGCATTCAAGTTATATTTGTTTGAGAAAGTAGAATGATTTTGTTCTTGTGCAATGATAGACAAACACAAAATATATTCCAATAATTTTGAAGATGTGCTTCTTCCAGTCAGTGAATTATTTTAATGATTTCAGGTTGGAAATTACCAGAATGTATTACATCTTGTTTTGAGTAACATACCTGAATCATCTGCCAGCCAACAAAATCAAGCAAGGAAAGATAATTTGCATAATGTAGCTCAGGAGGTTGGTGTATAGAGATTTTCTCAATTTTTTGTATATTCGCATTTCGTATATTCCTATTCGCACATCATTAATGGCACACAAATGTTTGTTATTAGCAAAGATATTGACAGTACATTACATATCTCATATAAGTTTGAAATCAACATTCAACGAACTATTTTAATTTACCGTAAGGCTAAAGCTTAAATGTTCCCAATATAAGGCAAAAAAATCCCAGCAAACAGCATTTGCAATGTATTGAATTTTGTAAGAAAGTATTGATTGGAATTTGATATGGCCTTCAGAACTATCCACACCAGACCTTTTTCACATTAGATTATGCAGGCAGTATTTGGAAATTTTCAAAATGTTAACAAATGCTCCCTATTAAAGAATATCAATAAGAAACTTCATTTTGTTTTAAGAATCCAAAACAACTTTTATTTAAATTCAGTTTCCTTATACTATAAGCATAATACATATCTAATAAATTTTATGTAATGTTGTCTTTCAGTCAATTCCATCACAACATGCTGGACGAAAATATCCTTTACCTTCCAATTTGACGACACATTCAAAAAGTTCTTCAACAAATGAAATACCTAGAAAGGACAGCCCTACTAAACTTAGTAATAACTTGACAAATGTAAGTAAATTATATAGAAGAGAGTGATTACACTGGTTTATCTGAACCGGACAGAGGATGGTCATTCTGGACCAAGTATTTTTCTTTATAAATCTGATTGCCCACTCACCACAAGACCGGATTTGGTGGGAACGGGGATTTCCAAATATTTTATTATTTCGAATACATTCTGAGAAAATATTTTTGAATATGAAATATTGAATACATTCTAAATCAGGGGCATGTTCATATGGAAAATTACATAAATCACTATAGGAATAGGATAGGCAGTGCAATTTTTGCAAAACAAAAACAATTGATAGAATCGCTTACCGGTATGTCTTTATTTTTTGACTAGTACAACCTCGGATTGAAGATTGATGATCAGCATTGATCAATTTGGTTATTTTGATTTTCTATGATGGATTCAGACCAGTGTCAAACTTCACATGACCTAGAAATATTATTTTATCTATTCTTTCCTTTTCAATACCTGGCTTTCAAAATGTTCATTCCTTAAGGCTACGAACATAGCGGTAAAATCAAATCAAAACCAATTTCGAGAAGTTATTGCTATGGAGATAGAATTGAAAGGAGACAGCATTCCCTATTCTGTATTGGTTCATCCTCCTGCTATTATTGTACCTGGCTCGATGTTGGAGGGTACTACGGTGAAAAGGCCATTCAAGATGGCAAATTATAGGTAATATCAATGATTGATTCTCTAATAATCATCAGCAAATTTTTATGATATATCATGCTTACCGGTAATACATCAAATATTACAAAATAATATTTATAGAATAAATACTGAGATCTCGAGGTTAAAAAATGATTCGCCTATATGTTAGTAAAAAAGTATTTTACACCAAGTCCTAAATATTATATTGTGTTAAAAAATTCTAAAACCGAGGAATTTTAATCTTTGCATAAAAATATGGGACTTTTATTCTCAGATTTATTGTTTCGTCGGATCTGGCCCGCGGGCTGAATTTGACCACCTCTGCAATAGATAATACTCCATCTCCAATGTACTTCAGTGTTGTCAATATTATTTGAACAATATTCTGTGGCTCACAATGCATCAATAATGTGTCATATGTGCGTTGCTAACCGATTCCTTATGCAGATATTTGAATGCTCATTAAATTAAGAACATTCTGAAAAATTCAGTCAATGGAATCCTTCAACTGGTAACTGAATGGCAGGCCGTTGTTGTTTTCCATATTATCAAGACGTCTTTAATAAAATCTGATTTTTTGTATATTTTTTCACAAACACAATTTGTCATCTATAAGTTTTTCATTAATTAAGTATACAAAATATAAGAATTTAATAGCCTACTTTACATCACATTCTTGGGTACTCCCGTAGTATGTGAACCAAGATGGCGGCCCCCGTATGTAGTATGTGTACCAGGTTAGGGTTAGGCCATAATTGGCATCCAATTTTCCATATTTTAGTTCTATCATGAGTTCGGGGAATAGCCAAGTGACCGCATGGTATTTGTACCTGAAATTATAGCCTAACCTTAACCTGGTACACATACTACGTTCCGGTGTCCGCCATCCCGTTGATATTTGTTTTCCTGCTTTATCCTGAAGAATTTCACACAAATTTATTTTTACTTCGCTTTAGTCTTGCTCCAGTTCAGTACAGATGGACATCACAATCACAACCTGATATCCTTGAAGTTGAGCCTCCCATGGGTATGATTGACCCCGGTGATTATACTGAACTTGAAGTTAGCATTACTGGATCCAAGCCAGGTCCATTATCATGTGACTTACAATGCAAGATTGATCATCTTGATCAACCCATTCATTTGAATATCCAGGCAAATATTGATGGCCCAAAAGTTGTCATTAGTAAGTAAACAATTTCTATATTTTTATATCAAAAAAAATTTGATGTTTTCTTGATTTAGTTACTGAGCTTTACTGTAATTGGTTTTGATCAATGACTGTTATTGACAAGATCTAACAATTTTTAGTTGCAGCAATTTAAATGCAAACAGAATGAAAAATTTATCAACAGTAGTACAATCCTTGCTAACTTTGATCTGTTGTTAACTTTAGGTGTATGACTGGCTTTTTCTCGAATGAAGTGAATTAATTTCAAATTTTGATTCATTTTTAGTGAACCCAATGGTTGATTTTGGCCTCGTGCGACTAGGAGATACTGTTGTAAGAAAAGTTACATTTCGGAACACAACTCAGCTACCAGCAATATGGGAATTTTCTGAATCTGAGCATTTTTTCAAAGCTGCAGGATTAGAGAAGTAAGTGAGGCAGTATAACTTGATTAGTTCAAAAATATACAAACTACTATTAGTAATTGGGGTTGGCTCGTTGAAAAAACCTTATCTACCAAACTGGATTCTGGCAATTGATTACTGTAAACAGGTTTTTAGATTTGCTCCTTTTTCAAGGTCGGAGTTAGATATCACTCCTGATTTTGGTGAATTGAGTCCTCTAGGAAAAGTTGATGTTAAAATCACCTATACACCAACGAAAACACAGCAATTGTCAACCGTGCTTGATCTGGATATAAAAGACGGAAAATCATCCAATCTTGCTGTAACTGCTGATGTCCAAACTCCAAAGGTATTATTATTATCAAGGCTTATTATTGGGATCGAATTAGGCATGTATGTGCCAATTAAGGTTGATAAGGTGGCTCTCCCATATTGTGAACCATGCCCTCACTGCTATATGATTATATAATCAGTCATCAGATTATATTACTAGATGCATGGCATGGGTATGCCTCGGATATAGTCATTCCAAAAATATTCTAACTAAGGAATCCATAGGTAATCAATCAATCAGAGTTGCAATGATTAGAATATACCTAATACTAAGCTTTGAGTTATCCAGAGTACATGACTTATTAATAAGAAATTGCCAATTTTGGCAGAATCTTAAAGAATGTGGCCAAAAATATTCTCGATTGCCAAAACAGTGTAATGAGTGACATATTTTTCCCCGCTGTTTTTTTTTTCAATAGGCCTATGTTAGTGATACTCAGCTAATATTTCGTCGATTAAACTAAGAAAATCAGTATATATATATATAAGGGATTTTGTCTGGATTGTTAGAAGTTTGGAAAAGTGGTAATCGCAAGCAAAATAAACTGAGAGATGATCAATGTTGTGACAAAGCTTTTGCGACATGCAATTATCTCGTGCTTATCTGGTTCGTTATTCATTTAAAATAGAATCTCAAATTGCTTGTAATCGATGTTGATTCCAATCCAATTCTGAATTTTTCGTCAATTCGTCGCTATCTACGGGATACGGGTCCGCGATTAGCAGATATTTGAAACAGGACATGCAAAATATTCTCCGAGTGACATCTGCCTAAGGGAGTTTGGCTGACAGGGAAGGCATGCTATTGTCCCCCATTTCTGGTGTTTTCTGGCCCAAAGCTAATAATGCTGACCAACCCCCCTGCCACAAAAATAAATGAGCTGAGCCGCCCAATAAGCCGACATCAGGAAATTAGGCTGCAAAATAGGTCCAGAAACGGCTTATTAGCAAGAAAATAGGATATACTTTCATCATGCACTTATACTTTTTCTACACTATTCACAGGCATGTTTTTTGGAATGTGAAGTGATATGCAAGAATGCTTTTTTATCTGTACCTCAAGTACAGAATGCATTTCTTCTCAATCAGACGAGTTTGTCAGCAAAATTTAAATTCGGGAAATTGTTAGGAAAGCAAGCAGAGAACTGCATGGTTACAATCCATCCTAGTGAAGGAATTCTTGCACCTAGAGAAAAGCTAGAAATTCAGGTAACTTTATTTTGTACAAACTGGCTTTTTCGGTCTGGTGTTTTTAACATATGCCCATTGCTTAACTGAAAATGTGATGAATCAGGCAAAACATTCCAGGTTACAAGAATTTAGGGACTTTTTAATATTTGGGTTATAATATAGTCAGCTCAATTAACATTCAATTCTTTGATAAACACCTGATGAATTTAATGAATTTTGAATTCTACAATGAATGTGTACTGTATTTGCAAAATAAATTATTATTAATGACTGTTACCACTAAAAAATTACATAAAGCCTTTGATTACTCAGGAGACTCAAAAAAAAATCAATCAAAAGAATTTACCTGTATTTATACATCAAAAGTTTTCTATATACAGATAACATTTGCAAGTCATATTGAAGGAGAAATATCAAGTCTCGTGGTACCTTGTTATGTTGAAGGAATGAACAAACCAATTGTCATGGGATTTTACGCAAACGTTAAACCCCTATCCGTGGTGTATTCAACCCCTGATTCTGAATGGTAAGTTAGGTATTAGCCCATATTTTCCATTAGTTGAAAGATGCATAGTTGCATACCATTCATTATTTTTAAAGCATTACCAGAGCTCTTTGCCTATTTGTATGTTGCCATTAGTTGGAATAACAGTGAAAATGTTTTTCTTCCAAATACAGATTGTGTATGATTTAATCTGCCCTATTATAGCCTCATCGTCATTATAGTTTTGTTGCATGGTTATACTCTGTAATTAGCAAACTGTCAAAAACAATAGAAGCTTTTCAAAATAAAACATCAAGAATATTATCCAATTCTCCACAGGGTACTAATTCTACCCTTCTATTTGCCAAGCATAGAATACTTAAGACTTGTTGTGACTTTTTGACATTGCAAAAGTAATGAACCAATACTCAAATTTGTTGACAAGAGCTTGAGATTATAGTTTTACAGCTCAATGTTTTGTACACAACCACCACATCTGCCAAGCTTGGAAAACCATCTGATACATTGGGGTTAAAATTTAGAATAATTTCCCTCCTAGAATTAAAAAAATGACATATCCCAAATTTCGAAACACAGTTAAACATTTTGGTTATATTTCGTATAAATATGTAGGCCTATTATCATTTCCCCTATATCATATTTTTATGAATCAGTGTCGCATCAGCATAAATGTTGATCCTTCTTATTTTTTTGTTTTGTTTATTACAGGTAGTTTATTTTTACATTTATGAAGACTTTTTTTACATAATCTACCAGTATTGATACCTGTCTATTATAATTTAGTTTAATATAATATTGTATGATTATACTACTTCCTCAATAGATTATTTCAAGGAAACAACCCAACTACAACTGCCAGAACAGCATTGCATCAAAATGATACACAGGGGAATTCCCTGATTCTAAAAAGCATATTGAATTGTTGTGCAGCGCCATCTTGAGTCCATGCTGTACTTGTCTCAAAAGTGTTTATTTACAATTTGATAACTTTGCCAAATTCTGTATAAAGTTTTATTCATAAAGCTGAGAATTTGATTGGTTGCATCATTTTATATTTGTGTGGCAGAACATTGAACTTGACATGACATAAAAGAGCAACTTTATATTTGATTTTATAGTGAAGAGTTGAAAGTCAAGTTTAAAGATCCTGTACCGATTGGTTCAGTTGCACGAAGAAAACTAACCATTGAGAATACGACAGCTATCCGAGCACCATGGTCTGTTTCTGTGAAAAATTTTGCAGTAAGATATTTATTATTTATGTGTATTTAATGGACATTATTTTATTTGAAGATTATGGTTTACAGGAAGGGGCCCCAGAAGTATGTGTACCAATATGGAGGTAACTAATTTTGTTTGCCTACTTTACATCAAGTAGTGTAAAGGTATGGAAGGCTATGGGCATGGTGTATATTTACTTGGCTAACACGAACAGTCCCCAAACTCGTAATAGCACTAAAGGAAAATCGGAATAAAATTATGGCCTAACCTTAACCCGGTACACATACTACAGGAGGATCCACAGGAATTTGAAAAAGGATTTGAACTTACTTACTGAGGCATATTGGTTAATATGATATATCATAATGAAAGTAGTTGAAGTATTAATAAGACAATGGGCGATGGAAAAGCAAAAAGATATTATGATTGTCTTTTTTTTTTTTGGTGAAAATATCTCATTCAAACTCTTATTCTGTTTTACATTTTTTTCTCTGATATTTTATTGCAGGCTAAACCTCCAGTTCCTCCAACAAGTAAATTTGATTTTAAAAGTGCAAATACAAGAAGAATGATGTTGGGTAGAACTCCTAATCTAGCAGACCCTATGGCTAAAACCAAGAAGCAGGCATATAAAGGTATATATTCTTACTTTTAGCATTTTTTAACTATTGAAATTTGTTGAGAGGTTCATATAGTCAAACATCTCCATGGGCTCACCCCTGCTTTTGCAGAGGCTTGTATTTGGTATTATTAACAAACGTAAAATAATTTATAATTGGTTAAACTTTTTTGCTTTTTCTTGTTTCATTTCATTTGCAACATCATTTCAGACCACTGCAATCTAATGTTGAGTGCAGGGCATGGAGCTGCTTTTGTCGTTTTACCATCATTTGGATTCCTTGAACCTTTTCAAACCCAAGTTATTGAAATTGAATGCTATTCTAATATGTGGGGGAAATATTTGGATGTTGTTGAATGTGATATTGAAGGTTTGTTTTTGTATACCTGTTCTTTTTTATTTACAATGTTTAGTTTTCATTATTATCATGTCAATTGAAATATATCATGATCTTCCACTTTTGAGGCGTTTTTCTCTAACATGAATCCAGATATAGTGAGCTAATGGCCTTGGACGAACTGGAATTTTGTTATGTAGGTAATCATGACCCTATCTATGCCTGGCGGCTATAATTAATGTAAACATTCTATCTTTTTATTGCTGAAGATTTACCTTTGTAAAATTAGAGTGTGTAGGAGAATCTTTGTGTTTTGATATTTCCAATGCCTTATCTTGTTTATCGTTCAGGCTTGCCTTTGAAACACATTCCACTGGAACTGGATGTGACTGGTTGTCCTCTGCAGTTTCAAGTTGTGGCTGGCCAGGAAAATAAGATGGCAGTTGTGCGATTTGGCACTCATATCAATGATGGTCCACAAGTACAGAGGAAAGTCAAGGTCAACAACACCAGTCCTGTTGGTATGATCAGTTGCTTTTTTTTTATTTCTGGCAGAGATGACAATGTTTTTTATACTATTTTTTGTGTTGTACATTATCCACCAATTCATAAACAATCATCCAAAAAGTGTAAAGTATGTTTTAAATAAAAAGACAGTTAAAAAACCCAAGTCAACTTATATTCCTAAATAACTTGCATAAATTTATTTAGTCATGTGTCATTGATTATAAATTATTTTTTCACAGTTTTACTTCTAGATCATTTGTTGACTAGACAGCGCAAACTCATTCAATTTACCCTATTTATAACTTATTCGACAATAAAATGTTAAAAATTTTTGAATTCAAACACGACTTTTATTATGATTGGCTGGTACAATGAAGAAGAATGTTTCATATTATTTCATGCTAACTTTGTCTGATGTATACCATTTTAATAAACAATTTTCAACTATATTAACTTCAACTTATGCCGCTATCAATTTTTGTCAGACATCAGAGTCGATTGGTGTGTATTAAATACTGCAGAACTTGATGATAGGAAGTTGTTAGATTTAAATGTTTGGTATGGATCTGCATTTCCAAGAAGAGATTCTGATGGAAATGAAATCACACCTCAACAATACGAACCAAAGCAATCTGCCGAAATCCGTCATACAAATGAAATGTACTATAATGATTCACCAGAGTCTGGTCTGACGGAACGATCTGTAAGTGATTTGGTTTAAAAGGTACATAAACCCTAGTTTGGGAACCCCTGGTCTAAAGATGAAACTTTTATTTTTAGAATTTGACCGAAGGTTCTTCCTTGTCTTATGATATTCAACCAAAAGTTGTAAATGTAAGACTTGAAGAACATCATGGCAAAATTTCAAACATACCGTTCAGTATTCAACCATCACAATGTGTTGTTCCAGGTAACTTTTTCTTTTCTCCCTCACTCTAACTTGTTGTTAGCATGCTAGGCCTACTATAGGATTCAATGTGGCATATTGACTACTCTGGATTAAATATGAAATATCTATCCTATTCTGGAATATTCTGTTAGAGAGAGAGAGAGAGATTTATTATTCGTCAACGATAAAAACAAACATTGCAACAATAATAAAAATATACAACAATAAACTCAAGGTCATTTGGTATAGACTGGGAGCAGCGATACGACCATACAGTCATCAGAGTCAGCTTCCCCAAAAATTATTGATTAACTTTTCACAATATTTGGTCTGCAGAAGTTATGAGCAACACTTTATGAGTCACTCTTTATCAAAATTCCTTATATTATTTTTTGCATAATTGTTTTTAATTTATCAAAATCGATATCATTTATAACAATCACTTGCACACTGTGTCCTTCTTTTGATATTTGTATGAAATCTCTTTTGAAAATTTTATATTTGCTTACTTTCTTCTATCATGTCTTCAAGCTATTTTGCTTTAAATTGACTTGGATTGTTCGCTACTCCGAAAAATAGAGTTTATCACTTCTCGGTACTGATATAACATTGGGCACTGTTCATTTATTATTGGTCATCATTTTTTCTTATGTTAGTATTACCATATTATTGTTTCTGTTTCAGCCTATGGTCATGTTGTTGTATCAGCTGTGTTTTCACCAACCTTGGGACTGTTTAACAAAACTAATAGTAAAGAATATATTTCTTATGCTCATGGTTACATGTCTATTGATAACACAAAATCAAAGGATATTCCTGAGAAGGTATATAGTTCAGTGGTCTGCAAACTTTATGTACTAGTGGGTCAAATATATCTATTACCGGTAGCATGTGGGCCGCATTACTTTCTGCCTACAAACAATCACAACATTAATCGTCAAATTAATGAGCACCCACGACTCCTATTCAAGTCTTAAAACACAATTTATTGTTTTTATTTACTCATCCCAATGTGAAGGATGATGTCGTTTTTGTATATGTGATGGCCTAAGCATTAAAATAAACTCGCAACTTTGTTGTTCCGCAGTACGTCTTTTAAATGATGATCTTTGAACCTCCTCGTCAACTTTCCTGTGTTTCCAGGACATTTTAATGCCAATTTTTGAAAATCAACTGAACTGATTCCGGTAATTACAACTAACAGCAGACACTGAGACACATATAACTGAAGCTACTAAAAACCAAACGTTATACAGAAGCCATTGTTATGACATAAATTCACATGGAGACAATTATAAATTCAGGATCAATTTTTGTTTATGTATTAAATGTGAGGTCGTTCGGGGTCCACAAAAAATTAGTTTGTGGGCTGCATTTGGCTAGCGAGCCACAGTTTGCCGACCACTAATATACCGGTAGTTGATCATTGTGTTAATAAATACCTTAAATTAGTTCTTTTAGGTTTATCCTTTCCCTATCAAGTTACCCTGACCCATCGAGTAACACCCTTCAGGATTTTTAAGAAAGAATCTTCTAATTTTCCCTCCTTTTTATATGTTTTAAAATACAGCATATGTGAAGTGCACAAAGCCATCGAGATGTTTACAAAAGTTGTTAGTAATGTAGTTAACTTCCGAAATAGTGCAAATCTTTCAGATTAAAACCATCCTGAACCACCGTGAATTGTTCCCTGACTTGGCCATAGCCAGAGTCCAATATTCTTATTTATGATCTAGAAACCTTGCCAGTATCACTATCAATATTCTAATCAGTTCCATTGCTGGATTGTTTAAAATTGTCATTTGATAAACTAAACAGATAGGCTACATTATGTTAATTTAAATTTTACTAATTTAAAGCTGATGCGTACAGATGGGTATTCTGTGCTGCCACTCAAACTCCAACTGACAGCATTAGTTAAAACCGGATCCATCCGGATAGAACCTGATGAAGAGGAAGATGAGGAATTAGAGGGAGAATGTGGAATTCAATTCAAAATTCCTATCAGCGACATGTTGATTTTGAAAAGTAGAGTAAGTATCTTTAAGGATTCAATGTCTTTTATTATGAAATTAGTCTGTGTAACTATGATCGATATATACCCGTATATATATTTGAATACCTTGAATATCTATTTCAAATGCAAAGGTGACCTCAAGAGCTGGAGCTCTCATTGGAAGGTCATTTGAGATATATGGGATCCCGAATATTACAAAAGGATATTTAGATTGTCACATTAGCAAATTTCAATATTTTTTCAAAAAGTCATGACTCTGTTGATGTTGATTAGAGATACTGACGAACCATGCGAATAACACTAATTGAGCTTAGATGTTAACAACTCTGCATTGCATTTCATATAATGCAGATCTCCAATCAAGTCATTGTTATCTTGCTGCTTAGGAATGTACGATTTATTTGATATCAAGTAGGCAAATGTGTATTGTATTAGTCACATACTGACACACGTGTATAATTTTGTGTGGGAGTTGACTCTTCGTTTTCAGAAAGTTGTGTTTGGATACACTGCTTTAATCTAGTGTGTTTTTCAGTTCGAAGTTTGGATAGTTGAACTGAACAAATTAGCAATACCTTGAATGATTTGTGAGATTTCGCCAAATTTTTGGTATGGTAAACTAATAGATCTGGGCTCACCTCTACACCACCCAAACATCAATTAAATGCATTTATCTTCCTTTTCAAATTAAAATGAAAGTAAACTAAAAAATATTAAATATATTTCGTCCTACTGGTTCTTTTTTGCAGTAATCACAAAGAAGTATGGGGTCCATGACTTTTTTTGATATTCGACTAGCATTCTAAAATTATGCTTCATATGAGTCAGAAATTTAATCTTCGTTATATTAAAGTGTGACAATGAAAAATGCATTGGCAGAACACTTAACTGAATAGCGCTCGAAGCTTTCTTGAAATTCAAAATTATTCTGGATACAGATCTGGTCCGAATTACCAAATTTCTTTAGCTTATAATAAACATTAGTATGATAGATCAGAAACAGTTTAAATCAGTGCTTCCCAAATTTTTTTCAGTTTGCGACCCACTTTTGTTGCCTTTTTTTGTGCGACCCTCAATCAGATGTGGATATATGAGAAAAGAACTAATGTATCCCCAAGTAATTTAGTTTTAAAGCGAAGCTTGATTTTGCCTATTGAATATTACCAAATCGAGGCTTAATAAGAGTCAAGCCTGCACGCAACGTAGCATTTACACTCAACACATTTCCTTTTGGCTCAAAGTTATTTTCTGCCTTAATGATAGTTGTCGAGTTATATTTTCTCACTACAACTCTTATAAGATTTCCTTTTTTTCACTTGGTTACCTTTTCTTTTTAAAAATTCTCCATTTTGTGGCTTACAAGAATCAAACAAAGTTGGAGTGTTAAAATAAAGCTTAGCCAGTATTTAGAATGCAACTCATTGGATACAAGATTACCAATTACATTAACTGGCGTCTTTCTGCCTTGTGGCCTACCTACAGTTTCTAACATGTGGGAGCGTACTGGATTTATTAACGAGACACAACGCACGATTCTAATTGTTACATTGTTTCATAATTGTTACGTAATGATAATGCCACAATTTCCAGACCCACCTTGATAGACACTGGTTGGGAAGCACTGGTTTAACTGACAGTTTTGATGAACTGAGGATATGATAACAACAAAACTTAGAAATACACTGGAAGTTGTCTGTAAACACATTCAGAGCTAAATATCAGAACTTTCTGTTTGTAACTTTATACGACCCCCGGCTAGATATTTTCCCAATCAGTTAAGTCGTGTAACTCAGGTAATAGTTTTTTAGAATATGCCAGATCAATAAACCTTAACTATCTATCTGAACAAAAATTCCTGTTCTATTTTCAGGTTGCATCTGAGGCTGTTCAATATCGACATTGCACTTTAATGAATGATACTGAAATGCCAATCGACTTCAAATTATCAATTACCAGACCATTTTTCCTGTCTTCAACCAAACCAACAACTGATAAGAATGGAGACCGAATTACTAAGGAACTGAGGATTGAAGCAAGTGCCAGAAATAGATTGCGACCACAGGAGAATTTGAGAGTGAGTAGATATTTGATCTTTTCATGAAGATATCTGGGACTTCTTATTCAAAATCGATTTGGACTTAAAATACATATACTTGACATATATTTAAAAATGTGACCAACTACCAACAATTTAGAGTGTTCTTGATTCCTTGAATATGATCCCAGTTATTACATTGCTGATGTTTTGAATCATTTTTAAGTCATCATCAAAAGTAATATATGTATTTTCAATACTCAACTAGTCGGGTATTCCATTCAAATCGGCTAATCAAATAATTTTGTCAAAAACATCAGGCCTACACATCAGGGCAAGGGAAGCTATTGATGCGGCCAATTAAGATTTTTTTCAAAAACATTCACTTACACTAACAAAAATGTATGAAAGCATGGATTTTGCGCAAAGAACAATTTTAAGTATATTTTATAAGTTCAAACACATATAATCTCATTATAAAGTATCAATTGTTGTTTGGGTTCCATCCTAGATTATCTTAATGGCAAGAATTGTTTTGAAATCAAAATTTTTAAGTTGCTTTGGTTTAAATTATCTTCATGCATTTGCTTCAAATGTATGCTTTTGGTAGGAGTATCCCATGACATTTTGCACTGAGGAATGAGGAACAAACTGTATTGGAATGTATGGATAGAAAAGTTAGGTTTCAGCAAATTTAAAAATAAAATAAAAGAAAAAGTGAAAATTAGGGTTGCAGAATGTACAAACGAATATTTATTTTTGGATATATCTCAAATATCTGTTTTATTTGCTGTAAAGTTGTGTCAGCTGCTATTCAATACATTACAAGATTTACATTACAAGGCACGTTAAAGATAATCACCTTGACATCTGGAAATGGTGACCTGATTTTTGACAAAGTTTAAGGCAAAGCTGAGATTGGGAAACTTAACCTTCAATATGATTATCAGTACATTTTCAAATTACTCAAAGCTTATTTCACAAGCAAAACGTTCCAAAGTAAGAATCATAAATATGCAATGAATCCAGCTTCTAATATAGGATATTGACAGACTTTCATTCTTGAGTGAAAAGCTCATTGTCGAAAGATCCGGAGGGACTTCCTACATATTTACAAATGGAAAATATTTAACCACATGCCTCAATTATATATGAAAGAGGGCACAAAGAATTTTAGAACTGTTTGCAGGAAGAAGAGTTAAAAAACCTACCTGTGCTGTATTAACAAAGTGAATGTTCAGCTGGTTAGGAACGACCTACATATACAAGGAAACTTCCCAGTAGTAAGAAAAATTTTCAATTTTACCAGAGGATTGCTCTGGTTATATGTCAAATACAGTATTTGGTCAATTTGCTTTGTTAGCTGATGTTTTGCAGCATTGGTTTTTTAGTCCCATAACCATATTGGAATGGAAGGCGGCTGATCTGATATCCATATCCGTCGAGTAGTCTGGCTGACAGTCATATACATTTGGCATCGTACCCTTTACCAGAGTTTATTTGCTTGAATGTACCCACTTTGTTGATGCACACGAGGCTGCATTATTTGGTGTTTGATTAAGTTGATAAATACTAAAGTGTGAATTATGGGAATAATGCCATTCTTTGTAAAATCAGTCACTGCTACTCATTGTAGTATTTGGTTGTATTAAGCATGTAAACAACGGACACATCTAGTGGCATATAGCCTGCACTTAGTTAGATGGGAGCAGATTTGGAATTTCCCATGGAAACAAATGATAAACAAATTTGGTCTACAGATTGACAGTTGGAGTACATTTCACAAATTCATTAAGAATACTGCCATGAAGTAGAAGCTGTGACAAAGCCAGGACGAGGTTTTATTTATAAGGCTCGTAGGTGTTGAGATGAACTGCCAGGCCAACAAAGGCAAGCTATACAACCAACAAAAATATAGAGTTGATATTTGGTCTACGAAAAGTTGTTTTGTCTGGATAATTCAATACCACTGAGACCGAAAATCTTATGTATATGATGTATAAACACTGTGAAAAGTTCAGACACCCGAAATAATTAGTCTTTACATTCTAATAAGTACCCCTCTTCTCACGACTTCGATTTTTATGTTAGAATGAGAGATTTGAGAAAAGGTTCTAACGGGAGTTGAACATATTTAAAGTTGGGCTCAGTCGCATTTCGATATCGTTCATTTATTTACCTGTCATGATTTCCATTTTCGAGTTATTGTGGATTGGAAGTAGGTTTCATCTAATCATACTCTCCATATTCGCGGGCTTGTCGGGGTTTGATGAGTCTGAATGAAACATCGCATCAAGGAGACGCATTGACTCCTCCCGTCCGTTATGGTATTTATTGCTCCTTTTGTGTCTCCCCGGCAAATACACTAGGACGCCTATCCCCATGTCTACAATTAGAGTTGAAATTACTTGTTATATATTCCCAGGTCAGTGATAAATAGGCCCCGGGTCAATAAGTCACTCAATTATTCAACTTCATCACATAAGTATTTTTCTTTTCAGTATATCTTTCACGTCAATGACAAATCATCACGATACTCGTTAGCCAGTATATCATATTTTTTAACGATTCATGTGTTTTTGTTATGATTCATGTCCGTGCTATGCTGCAGTAAATAAAATGGGCAATTAAACAGGTACAGATACTAGAATACCTATTTAATAATGGGCACAATAATATATTTTAGTTGACAGGTAAAGTTTTATGTGACGTTGAAAGACTAATTATAATGCCAAGATGTTAAAATTTCCATGTCTGTTCTGTATGTAAGCGCCTGACTATGAATATTCGGTCTTCCAGTTCTTGTTTTTTTCATATTTTCTTATGTGTTTTTTCAAGATTTTACAAATAAGGACTTTTAGGATTATCATTTAGACATTGAATATGTGCAAACGACTCTATGTGTTGTTTGCACTTTTAATTTCCTGTATTAAAGAAGTGTATCTATGCCCGGGAAAATGTACGTGCACCGACATCAGTACGAACTGCAGTGGAACTGGCCTGACTGCTTTTCCTGCTGATTTACCAGAATCGACGATCCGTATAGAATTGCGTTATAATAATATTTCATCTATCGTGGAGGACGATTTTAAGGGCCTGAAAAATTTAATCTCACTCGATCTGAGATTTAACAAGCTGAAGAACATCGGAGATGAAGCTTTGTTCATTTTAGATAATTTGGAAATCTTGAATCTTGATCACAATGAATTATTGATGTCAGATGCCGGCATGTTCGTTTATGTCGAATATTCACTTATTAATCTAACTGTAAGTCACAATGAAATGGCGGGACAGCTGTCCCGGGATATATTTCAGTACATGAGTAAATTGAAATATTTGGATTTAAGTTTCAACAGTATAAAGTCTATACAATCAAGAAGCTTTCCTGAGTCTCTAACGTATTTGGATTTGAGCAACAATCCGATTGCCTCTATGGCAATAGGCGTTTTCAGAGATCTGGAAAATTTAGTTTATTTGGATATGCGCGAAACCCAACTGAAATCCGTTGCTAATTATTTTGCTGATTGCATTTCGCTCCATACATTGCTGTTAGGGGGATACAATCTTGCATCAATGTCGCAAGAATCACTCCAAGGTCTACATAATTTGGCTACGTTGTCGTTGGAATATACCAGCTTACATATACTGCCAGACAATGTTTTTCTTCCCACTCCAAACCTGAATGTGCTGAGACTTGAGGGTAATAAAAAGTTGACAATAACGACAAATATAATATCACCATTGACTAATTTAACTGTGCTATATTTTGAAGACAATGGCTTTATTGACTTGTCGTTTGTTAATGTCCTGAGAACGCTTGAAGCACTATTTATAAGCGGTAATTCTCTTACGTCCATACCTGCACTGGGTAATTTAAAAATACTCAAAATTTTGGATATTTCTCGTAACGTTGTAAAAAGGTTGTCGTTGGATTGGCCGTTAAATGAACTTGAAATATTGAATTTATCCAGCAACTCCATTAGCGATGTGGACAAATCTTTCTTTTCCAAACTTCCTGGGTTGCGTTCTGTTGATTTAACAAGTAACGTATTAACTCATCTTGTATCGTCGTGGTTTGTGAAGAATGACAAACTTAAAGAAATTATTACAGGCAATAATCCATGGACATGTGATTGTTTAATGAAAGAAATACATGGATATCAGCAAATATCAAAATTTTATGCGATTTGCGATGCAATCGGATCATTCATTAAAGGTGGCATCGTCAGCACAGAAACGTTTTGCATTCGCTGTCAAAGCCCGTTTCAATACAAGGGAATATATTTTGATATGGTACCATCGGAACATTTCGAATCATGCTCGGATAATAACGCAAATCTATTAACTACAGGAAATTTACTAAACTCAACCTTTAAACCAACTGTTGATTATCAAGCATCTCAACAAGTTATAAACTCTCTAATTCCCATCATTTGTACATTAGTTATGCTTTCAATGCTCGGAGGTATTGCTTATTTCATAAAGAAAAAGGATATGAGAAAGACAAGTAACGATGCTCCACCACTCCCCAAACCAAGGACAATTACCAACTCGACAAATCTTCCAGTGGACGATGGTTTTGAACAATCGTACGCAATGGCAGATTTAGGAAAATCAAACAACTTGAATTCTGCTATTTATAATGAGTGTGATTTTAACATGACGAAATTCAATCAATCTTATGAACACGATACAGCGCCTTCATGCGAAAATATATATGAACCTATTGATTTTCGTATTCCTCAGACAACGTGTAAAAACTCAAAATGTGATGTATCACAGAAACCACTCGATTTCCCTACTGATATAACACATACAATGCCGAGTGTTTCAAACGAATATGAGGACGTACCTCGTCGCCTTAATACCGTTGACTACTCCAATAGTAATCCATATATTCTACCTTCCTCTGTACCTGCGCCTAGTTCAATTCCACGTGCTCAAACTGTATTAGAAAGTCCTTATTTGACACCGTCTCTTGATGCGAACTTATATGATTTACATGCACCACCTCCACCTCCCGATCAGGATGAGTTTGAACACAATTCAGAATCGGCGTATGAAACGACTCCTAATGCCTATCTTGAGTTTAATGCTACTTAGTATGTATTTTCTTTTTTCACAATAAATATTCAGTAATTTCAAAAATATGATAATGTATTTAAGAGATCGCCTGTGGACTGATTTTACCAAGCGTTGGGAACAATTTTGCTTTGTCGATTACTTAATAAGATTAGGGCTTCCTTCAGGCTAATCACGGCTGACTACTGGAACAAAATAAAATGACTTACTTGTCCTCACACACGCCCGGCTTCGCCGTGATCTGAGCTTGCGATGTTACAAAGTCGTGTGTCTTTCCTTATCCAAATATTTTTCTATACCTAACTATTAGTGAATTCCCCAAAATTCCTATATATTGAATGTTAGTTTCTATCAACGAATGGGAAAAATTTTGACGAAGCGGCTCACAAATCTTCGGCGATGTCTTTAGTAGTATTGCATGCAATAGTAGTTGATTACGACAAAAATCTGAGTGTTTTTTTCGCAAATAAATTTATCTTTTCGACCTTATGCTCAGAATCAAAACCGGCTTATTGTGCACAAAATAAGTGCCCGTGTTTCGTTTCAAATAGATCGAATAATCGTAACTTTTTGTGCTGTTAAATATGCCATTGTGATATTATCTTATATATTAAGCTATATTCATATAGACACATTGTCAATTAATATCCACGCTGATGTGAATAAACGTTTGAAACAAAGATGATTTGATATATTATACAATAATTCGACTAACAATGGAGCAGCAGTATTTGATTATTTAATTCAGCAATTAAGAATTCTTTCGGTTTTATCTTTGTATTAAACATGCAATTTTCGCCTGGTCTAGTTTTTGCTATAACTTTTTAGTCCATTTCGTATGTATTATTCGACTCATATCGTTTATTTTCGGTTGTAGGTTTTCGAAATTGTACTTTTTTTTCTTCCAGTGGAGATTCGCTAAAATCCATGTAGGATGCTTTTCTTTTGTTTGCAGCCATTTCTACTTCGTATGCGGATTGTGGGCTCATCTTGTTGCCGCTAGTTTCAATTGGTGGTGTGGGAGGCGGTGGGAGAGTTTGATAAGCATCTGTGGGGGAACGTTCAGGTCTTGCTATAGCGCCTGTTCGACGCGAATCTTTGATAGAATCGTGTGTCCCCAAGATATCGTCAACATAAGGACTTTCGGAATCATTTGAAGGATTATACCGTCTAATTGTGATTGTATCTTTGCACACATGTGGTGTGGGACTTTCTTCCGCCTTCTTTTGTTTGACGCTGCAGTAGACATGATCCGTACTCATTGCGTACTCATATCCATTGCCCGATTCTGGAATTTGGTGATATAGCGAGCTATCTGCTGTCCGGTCCGAGACCTGACTGTATAATGGGTCGGAGGGATCTGATGCTCGAGATGTCACTTCTTTTCTTCTGTGCCTACGTACCAATAAAATCACTATAATTATGCCGCAAGTTGTACATATTGAAACAGTAACAACTGCCACAAATATTGATTTTGAAAATGTCGAAGTCATAACAGGGGTAGTAAACTCTCGGCACTCTTCCAAGTAATTTGATATGTTTGTGAACATTTTTCCGTCGTATATAGGCGGACTGGAACATACCACGCAAGCATCACTGCTTGTGTTAAACTCGTAATTGTATAAAAGATTGAATTCATTAGACACGTGGCACGAAAAAGTTACGTCAGATTTTGATATGGCTTCTTTCATATCACAATCGCAGGCCCAGGAATTGTTCGACGTGACTATGTAAGTAAGGTAGTCATCCAGCCACTGGCGTTTCAGTTTTGATATTTTGTTTTTCGACAAGTCCGCGCCCAATAAAATAGAAAAATGTGCAAAGAAGTCATCTTTAACAACATATATCTCGTTATTAGACACGTTAATGCCAACCAAAGACTCAAAATTACTGTTTGTTTGTAGTTCAGTGAGTTTGTTGAAAGATAAGTCCAAAACTTTCAGCTTAGGAAGCTTCCTTCCAAGATAAGATGGAAATATTGTGATATTATTCCCAGCGATTGATAAGTATTGTATATGTCTAAAATTGTTAAAAAGTTTTGCATTAAATTTCATGTCACCACGGTTTCCAATCAAATAAAGTTGTAGGAGTTCAGACTTATTTCCAAATAACTTGTCTTCGAAATGGTCAAATGTGTTTTCGTTGAGGTGTAAAACGGATAACTTGGAAGTCTCGGCGAAAACATACGCGGGCAAAGAAGACAAATTTGAATCTTCGATCACTAATTTTGTTAAGGACGTCAATCCTTTAAAAGTTATACTAGATATGGTTGAAAGATGCGGTCCTCCCATATAAAGTTTCTCTAAAGATTCGCAGTTTTTAAAATAGCTGCTTTTCATCGATGACATTTGCAGATTTATTAAATCCAAAGTGAGTAATTGTGTTGTTAAACGAAACGTTGAAGTATATATTTGGTCGATAGGATTGTTGCGTATATTCAGGTGCAACAACGACATTGGAAAAACAGTGTTGTCGGTTACAGAAGGTATCTCATTGTAACTCAAATCCAGGAAATTTAACTTCTTGTGCGCGTAATACGTCAAAATAGAAATTTCGCGGGAAATTTTGTTGCCTTGGAGTGTTAATTTTTCCTGTAAGAAAAAGTATTGGATTTTATTTTCCCAATATATATATATCTAAACTATTTAAATAGACCCTCAATATTGTCATAACAAACAAACTTGTCTGGACTCTGGTTGGTCTTCCAATTTCCAAATCATTTATCCACCTGTCGTTTTGAAAATATGGGTATTCACTGTATACATTAAAACTAGCGGAACAATCCAAATTGTACATGGACTATGCAATTTAAATAAACGGATAGAAGCCATATTTCGCCGTTGGGAAAGAAACGTGATGCGAGATTTGGATCAATCCTATTTCGAACTTTATTAAATTTGGGCCACTAAGCCAGACTGAGAAGATTTGCGGATGCATCAGATCAGATAAGATCCAACTTTTAATGAAGCTCACTTAGCAATTGATAGGGGGTGTTAGAAATGTTGAGAACAGGCTCTCCTTTGATTTGAACTCACCAACAACTAGTTCCCTTATTTCATAAACCCGGGCCGAACTTATAGGAACGTAACATAAGATTACACGATGAGAACAACTTGAGCTTAATATTCACTATGTCACTACGGAAACTTCCTTATCACGACACCAGCCTAGAACAGGAACGGGTGCGCTGATTATTGTTCATGCGAACCTCCTGAATCCCACTGTAACTTATGGTTATAGTCCAAATTCAGACAACGCTATTATTCTTAAAAGTTCTATTGTCGTCATTCAATGATTTTTACCTTCCTTTAGTCAGTTTATTGCAGTACAAAACCCAGATATATCCGTGAGATTATTTTGAAAATCTTTCTCTTAACTCAACAGTACTATAAACACTGTCTACAGTCTTACACTAACAATTTACACGTGAGCTATCGTATTGCAAACTCACCAAAGAATTTTCAGTATTTCCAAATGGGTCATCTCCTTCAAAGTTCATTTGGTTATGATCCAGTAATATGGTACGCAATGTTCTCGGCAGTTTTCCATCTTTCATTGTTTCTATGTTGTTATGAGACATGTCCAAAACTTCTAATTTTACGAATTCACTAATTTTCATCAAATCATCACTGCCTAAGTTGTTATGTGCTAAGTACAGTTCTGTAGCGACCGTCGGAATGCCTTGCGGAAGGATTTTGAGTCCCTTGTTGGCACAATTCACAATTGTGCTTCCCATGCATGTGCACATATCTGGACATGCAGTTGTTGTTATTACTTCCATTGCCAATAACACGAGTATTCCGAGCGTCCAAGCCATTGTTATACTTAGTAATTCAGTGTAAAATAGATATCACGCTTGCAGTACCGACCGTATTAATATTATATAACATTTCCGCTAAATATTCAATGGAACTTACTAAGTTGTTTTTACTTTTAACACTTTCAAACAGACGGTGCATTTATATATATCATTGTCGCTTTATCTTCTGTCAATTGTAACTTTTGTATAGATTAAACCACTAAATAATTTGTTTATTTAGCTCTCCACTAGCATAAGTATATACGTGGTGTATAATTTTTTACAAAACGAATAATACCGTCGTTTGAATCTGAGTCATTTACGCCACGATAAATTTGCAAACGTAAGATTCGACATGCGTTATCGGAAGCTCACGCCTGATACATATTTCCTAGGTGGAATTTTTTCTATGGTCATATTGTGAGTCTTGTGACTCAAAAATGTCTCGATGCATCGGAATAAAAATGTGAACACTCAGTTGTCCCTTCGCCATATTAAAACCTGTGCTATTTTTCTTGCATAACAGATGACAAGTAATCGAAATGAATCGAAGTTAAAATGAAATGCTTTATTATAAATAATGACTACTTGTGATGACTTAGAAATCAGCGCGGTCCAGCAACAAAGTGCAAATTTAGATTAAGCATCGGCACTAGTAAAAAATGAATCGCAATCAAACACACTTCCGCTTTCGTGACCTCATTTAATTGATACTTGAGCATTTAAAAAAATCTTATTTCACAAAATGCATGTTTCACGTTGAGTTTATGTCAGTTCATTAGTACAACTTCTTAGGAGAGGACTGATTCAAAGATTTATTTATGGAATGGTTTTCTAGACAGAACCTTTTTAGAGTTTAAGATAACAGCGGAGCCATAATATATGTAAATTGAACGCAACGATGGCTTCGCCCATGGGAAAGAGTCCCTTGGTGAATTTCGAGCAAATCATATTTTATATTCGTTTTTAATTCGAAATATAGGTTTGGCGAGAAGTATGGAATCCATTTTAACGGGTATTATTCACGTGCCGGATATCAGTCCGTGGCGGTGTTGCTATCTAGTTATTTGTTCTAGGTGTATGGTCTGAGGTGGCAGATGATGCCGTTGCCTATCAGGGATTACATGAACCCCTGTAAGGAACAGGGGTACACCAATGCTTACTAGTAGACACGCGATCATATGTCAGGGAGTTTGAAATGAGCAAAGCATGACAGAACTAGTCCACGCAAGGGCGCGGCGTATTAGTATTTTGTACTGATGAAATATTCGATCAAATAGGATGAAACTTTACTGACTAATTTTTTGTTTCTTTCGACAAAGAATGGCAATAGAAACAAAGATTTGATTTTTGTGATTACATTTATCTTAATCCTGGGCCCTGGCCTATAACACCAACAAAATAGTAACTGTGTTGGAACGCACAATAGATGGATTCAAAAATCGACCATAGCTGTTTTTCGTCGTCAAATATTACAGAAATAGGAGTATAGAAATAGTATAAAAATTTCAGAGTATATCAAAATATAGAAATATTATATCCGCGACCAATATAGAAATAGTATAGAAATTTCAGAGTAGACTATATCAAATATTTTCAATAAATTATTAATATTTTTAAATGTATTATTTCAATATCTGGATAGATATATGGATGATTATATTGTAGTCACGGATCAGATGTACTCCTTGGTTGCTTCGACGTAGAAAAACCCAACCGTGGTGCGATTCAGTATTGACGAATAATCTTCTTGAATAATCAAGCATATATTTGAATTCAACGAGCTTTTCTCCGGCTCTACACTTAAATATTCTCGTAACTATTTTCTTCTTCCAACATTACACTCATACCAGTTGAAACTCTTGACGACTTTATCGGAATAAGATAAAGGCTACTTGTCAATGGTGTACTCCTACGGATGTTTCCACTCTCATCAATTTCTGACCCTGAGTTGTTTATTTCTGATGCGTTTGTGTGTTCGTTGAACGACATGTATCCTTCGTCATGTGTGGGATTTCTCGTCGATTGTTGGAAATCAGGTTCTGGCCCAATAGGAACTTCATAGGGACCTTCGGGGCGTTCTCTGCTTGCAATGTTTCGCCTAAACATGGATGCTTTCAATCTCGCGAAAACGGACGAATTAACTGGCGGGGGAAGGGGTATGTCGCTCTCATTTCTTTTACGACTGACTACTGATGCATATGTGTGATCTAAGTAGTTTCCAACTGGATCTGAAAATTCTTTAGGCCGGTCCAGATTATCTGATGCACTTATGTTGTTTCTCGACTTATCTTTGGTTCGTCTTATTTTGCACCAACAAATCAGAGTAATTATTAAAATAGTGATTAACATAAATCCACCGACTCCTGCTCCAATATATACATAATACATGATCAGTTCATATTCCGATGGTATTGTTGACTCGGTGTTTGTGGCGAGTGTACTTGAGGCTAAAACCAATAATTTCCATTTTATTATTGCCGCATTTGCTAATTGAATTGGTGTATTCTTATTTATTATCGGGTTTCTGTTGCCATTTTGCTGAACATGGCACAAATATCCTGAGATCACAACAATTATCGCACTTTTTATCCGAAATTTGGTTTTACCCAACTCTGTGGAGCGAATGGCGTAGGAGTGTTTATATATATTAAACATGGACGTTGAACTTACCCGTGAAGTTAGTACTTGTGCTGGAAACCGATGAAGTATTTGCTGAGGCAATGTCAAAAGCAACTACTTTCTCAGCAGTCATCCCAGCGTATATTTTTGGCGTATCGCAAATAAAGCATAGAGTTGAGTCATTATAGAACTTTTTTCCGTAATCTGCCTTCGTCAAATTTTTTAGAATTGTTACATTTGTTTGATAGTAATGGTAGGCACACTCTAAATCGACGTGTTTGTGTTCCAAAATTTGTTGATAGTGTGTTTTCATATTGTTGCCACAATTCCATTGATTATGATCTGCTAATATGACCAACTGTTCAACCTGGACAATTAAAGAATGATGATGAACTTTTATTGCTCTCGATGAAAATTGGCGTGCTAATAAAATTGCAGAAAATCATTAGAAGGCATTTGATATGAGTGGTAGTCGTGGTATCAATGTGCTTCCCCAAAACATTGCATTTCCTCATTACGTTACGGCTTATCTGTGATTGGTAAAATTACTGGTTGTCTAGATCTAGACTTTAGAACATGACGATATGCAGAAAAACATAATCAAATTTTCAATCCTAGATATCGACGCCATGCCCATCTATAAGAGTCGATAATATACAAAAAATAAATACTCACTTGAATGGTAGAAAACATACCCACGCTCCTCAGTTTGTTATGAGTGAAATCAACTAGTCCCAGAGAGCGACAAAATTGAAAGAAATCTTTCGGAATGTACGTTATATTATTCCACGCAAGACTCAAATATTGGAGTTGTTCTAGATTCAGGTTCCCATTCAGTGATGAAATCTTGTTATGTGCGAGGTATAGTTCTACCAAGGAAGTGACGTTTCCAAGCGATGTTCCATTGAAATGTAGGATTTGATTTGATCGCATATCCAAGGTTTGTAGAGATTGGAGAGACGTGAAAAAAGAATCAGACCACTCATATATTCTGTTTTTCGACAAGTTCAAAAACATGAGGGAGGTTATCACATTAATACTTTTGTACCTAGAATTTGTTGGCAACGAAGACAAATCGCAATCTATTAGACTCAAATTCGTTAATTTATGTAATTTTTCCCACGTTGTCTCAAATATCACTGAAGAATTTTCAATGTACATCTGTTGACATCTGCATGACTCCGGAAACTTGTTGAATTCTTCAAATTTCATTATTGCGTTTTTCATATAAACTTTCAGGCCTGTATTGCATAAGCTAGAAATGTCGATGAGTTCGGAATTGTATACATTCACCAAGTACAACTCTTCGATCATTGTGTTTGTCAACAATATATTTGCACCAGACACGTAGCTAACGCTAAGTCGTGTCAAATTTGTCGGGAGCTTGCTCAGAAAAGATGCAGAGATTAGGGTATTACCATCTGTGTTTCCGGCCATTTCGAAATTTATAAGTGATTTCATGTTTGATAAGCTAAAATCGGGAAAAGTGAGAGGACATCCGGAATTTTGTTTACCGATTTTGAATTCGAGTAGATTTACATTTTTAATGTTATTAAATGTTCCAAGACAATTTCCAGTTAAATCAACACGTTTCAATGCGGAAAATCGCTGGATAAAATCCATACTATTCAAATTGTTGTTTCTGATGCTTAATCTTTCTAATGTGTTGTTAAATTTCGATAACGCTTCTTCTGGAAACAAATATATTTTATTGTCGTCTAAAATAAGTTTTCGCAAGGATGTTGTCATTTTGAAAGCACTTTTTGGAATTTCTTTAAGACTGTTGTTGCTGAGATCTATAATTTCTATGCTTGTAGTATCGAAAATCATCGAGCTTATCGTTTTCTCCGTGACCTGGTCGAGCCTTAAGATGATTTAATTTAATATTACGATTACTGAGAAACTTTAAGTTATTAAAGGTGATATTTTGGTAATAATTTTGTTATATATTTTCCACATCCATAAAACATTCAGGATTGTGAAACTATCCACTCTCAAAAATGCTGAATTGAGCACATAGATATCAATAACGCAATAAATTCACGCTTTGCTTGTTGAATCAATGACGTGACAATATTTTTCTTTGATTTAAAATAAATAAGTCGGCTTACCTGTTTCCACTCAAATTAATTTCCTTAGTTTCTGATTCTATTGATTCCGGTATTGTAGTGAGCCCCATATTTGAACAGTCCGATACCTCAGCTGCACATTTGCAGGCACATCTGTTTTTACAAGCACGACTTTGTTGTTTTGAAATCAGGCATAGCATGATGATACAAATAAAAAAATTTAACCAAAACATTTTGATTATTGGTTCGCTAAGAACTGGTTCTTTATAACGTGATATAGATTAGCTTCCAAGCAAGTAAACATTATGCAAGTGATATGATTCACTGTGCGTAATGATTTTTAACATTAAATCGTAATGTGATTCTTCGTCATCAGTAAGCCAACTTCCGTTTCAACGCATTATCATTCCAAGGCAAAACATCGTCTTATTTATCGCTAGTAGATTTATTTTAAAAAGTATGAATTTTTGAGAAATATGTTCCTTGCAGTCATTGCCATTGGTAAAGGATTTAAAATAATTGGCAAATAATAATAGTTTGTATTAAATACCGTAATGAAAACTGCGTAAAATGTGTATCTATTAACTGTATTTTATGGTCTAATTTACCGTTCTCAAAGGTGATGATTTGGTGATTCACTCTATTAACTTTTGACATCCCAATAAATATATATATATGAGAGAGTCAGAGAGCATACATTGATTTTCGTTCGATCGTGTATGGGTCATTCTTTGAGCTATCTGTTTCCAGTGCCGGATAAAATACGGCGTTTTATAATGTGCATAATATCAAAATGTAGTTTAGTTTAATCTCACATTTCGTCTTGCAATATTCAATATTGTCGGCTATATCAGACCTTCAGGCACATTTGAAACCCACGAAAACTTTTGAATGACTTGTATATATAATATTTATATTATACATTGTTAAGAATTTTAAAGAAGTTTTTATGTTAATTAATTTTAATGTATGTCTACTTCAAATCAAGGTTTCAAGAACCCGTCTAGAATAATAAGTTTGTATAGACTCCATAATCAACATAACAGACGATAAAATTGAATAAGAACTGATTATAAAATCAGGAGAACAAACAGAACCTTAAGTAAGGTTTAAAACGTATAGAATATGGGATGGAAGGTTTTGCAAAAATGAGTCTTCACTCACATAAAATTAATAGAATAACACACATACAATCACAGTGATATTATGAAGTAAGAAAAATGCGAGAAACTTAAGATAAATTATATAATGCAGTGGTCGGCAACCAACCGGGCCGCGGCCCATTGCCGGTCCGCGGAAAGAGTACTACCGGTCCGCAGAAAGGTGACACAAAAAACGTACAATGCCCTAATAGCATTGTTACCAGTATGTGAGGTCAGATTTTTAAAATTGACAACTACAAAAACGAAATATTGAAGTAGGACGAACGTAAGAAATACGTTATACCTTTGTTTTTGAATGTATTGATAACATAACTTTTCTAGCGCATATAATTTATTACATTAGATCAGTTCGTCTGAAATTTGTATAAAGGTGGTCCGCCAAAATTTTGGTTAGATGTTACCGGTCCGTCACTGAAAAAAGATTGCCGACCACCGATATAATGAACAAACAAAAAAAATAAAAATGATTTGCCACACCATATTAATTTTTTTATAACAGTTATCAAATTAAAAATCGATTCTGTAAACAAGAAAGAACAATAGAGAGAAAAATATTCATTCAAAGATATCGCCAAGTTGAATATAATTGGAGTCAAATGCCAAATTGCCCAACCAAAAGTTGCCAGAAAAAAGTTTATATTTAAAAACGTCATTTGTAGAACATTTTGAAGTGGCCAATAGGCGTTGAAGTCCACAAATAAGTTTAGTACAACGAATAGCATTTGTGGATGAAGGAGTTATAGAATGGGGAGATATATCAGTAAACCACACCCAGAAATTGGAAACTTACAACTGTACCTTATTCAACCAAAATCACAACAATAATCAATATAATTCTATACTACCCAATGGCAATTACCGCTGCATGCAGATGTGTTGTTTGTTTGCTGGTAATTTGAAATTATTTTCTGTTTCAAGGTCAAAATTGGATTCAAGTTATCATCCATCTTGTTAGAAGCCCTGGATTCTCTCAGAAATGAAGATATTGTTCCGGGAGTTGAACTGGAAAAAGATTCTGATACTGGTATGACTTGCAGCTAAAAATCTATGTAGACCTATTGGTACTCCCGTAGTGTGTGCAGAAGGTTAGGGTTAGGCCATAATTTTATTCGGATTTTTCTTATTTTAGTTCTATTACGAATTCGGGGACTGTCTGTGTTAGCCAAGTGAATATACCCCCAGTTCATAGTCTTCAGTCCCTTTAGACAATTTGATGTAAAGTAGGCGAACAAAATTAGTTACCTCCACATTGGTTCACACACTTCTGGAGCGCTGACCTGTTTATCTTATTTTTCTTGAGTACTTTTTGATTCAGTGTTTTTTAATATCATTTTCATATCATTTAATGTTTGATTCCTATCATCAAAGTTTAAGATAAAAGGAAGGCTTATACACTTAGACAGCGACAAAGCATTACCTGCCAATTTTAGTCTTTTAACTTTTGTACTCTTGCTAACGTTTCCGTACATGACAGAAAAGAAACTGAAAATAAAATGTTTTGGGTCGATAAAGAACGAAAAATTATTTACTAACTAGTCATACTTGAAGATGAACTACTGAGACGAACGATGAACTTGAGATTGAACTATTTTAAGAGGACACTTTCTATCAAAATATATCTCGTCACCATTCGTCTAAATTTTATCGTGCCAATAATGTTCGAGTGAGGTCGATCTGAGATTGCCAGACGTTTTAAAATATAATTCAATTTGACAAAAATCGTTTTCAGGATCAGAAAGCATGTTATTTAACGATGAATTGGAAATCAACTTTTCAAGCGGTGCTCGACAAGTTATGTCAGTTCGTTCCAGAGTATATATACCTTCATTAAAACTGTCTCACAAGGAGTTGAATTTTGGAACATGCTATGTTGGACAAGAAAAATGTATTCAAATTAAAATAGAGAATATCGGCCGGTCGGATTCAATTTGGAACACATTATTAGGTAACCTATTTGTTGCAACATAAAGTCGTTTACTGCATTTTTTTGTAATCGCTGGGACACTCAAATCAATGGTTATAAAATTGCGACACCTCGACTACATTTGTTAGTTGGTGGCCTGATGGGAAGCTGGCTTTCTGTGCGGACATACCGAATTTTTCGACTCATCGATTTTATTTTTAATTAGTTATCTGCGACCAAATCGATCCTATTTGCAAAATTGGCAAACTTTGTTTTGAAATACTGAAAATGTGGCATATATACTAAAATTCCCGAATCATGCACTAGCTTTCACGCCATGTATGCAGTATGTTCCCCAGCTTTTCTTTTCAGGGGGGGTGTTTCGAAATTTAGGGGGTGGTGAATAATTTGCTACTAGAGATAAAACTAGGCCATTTGTATTCTTAAAAAAATGGTATGTATTTAAGAAACGATATACATGAGGGGCCCCCAAGTTGATTGACGGCGAGCCAAAATCCACAGCAGAATAAAATTGTAGGGCCATAAAAGGGGAGCGAGGAAAAGTACGGGACTTCACGCCTGGAGTTCAGGGCGCGCTCAAGCGCCCTGAGAAAATTTTGAGAAATAGGCACCAAAATAGGCTCTAAGCTTGATTTTAGATACACCTAGCATCGCAGTTTGTTATGTAATGAAATCAATAATTATAATATTTAGCTGATAGAATTCCCGGGAAATAGAAAACAAGCACGGCTTTCAACCGTAAATATATACTACTACGTTTCAACAAGTAATTTGCAACTGATAGTGACTAATGAAGTTACTCGCTCATCTGACATTGTATGAATGGCTACTTATGGCTTGTTTTGTTACACATTTCACATTTTTTTTGGAACATGTTTGTTTGACTTTTGTATGAATTAAGCAATGAATTAAATTTTGAAATACGCGCGTCAACTGATAATGTTGTATTCCTTCAGAACTGAAATATTTTTTGGTAAGAAGACAAATCGCTGAAGTTTGATTCTTTTCAATAAAGAAATAAAAACGCTGTCATTCATATAAAAAACGTCTGTTTTCAGTGCCTAGTTTTCGTTTTGTGACATCTTTAAGCTTTCCTAATATACGGCTGATATCTAAAATACTGCAGTGTATAATCCTAATACCCATACGTATACATAAGATACCGGTATAATTCAATTGTTACGAAATAAACGTGCTCAAACTGTGATAATGATGTAACAATAGACGGTATCTAAAACTCAAAAGGTACCACATGAAGAGCTAAATTATTTCACTCAAGTTCGGCGGGCCATTTTAATTCGTCACGCCGGCCGTAATTGGCCCGCAGACTGCGGTTTAGAACCCCTCATCTACATTGCTAAATATGACATAGTCGTTATATTTGAATACAATTATACTTGAGTTAGGAATACAGTGTGGAATCGCACCTCAAAATTAGGGGGGTGTTCACCCCCTATAGGGGGGGATCACTGCATGTATGCAATATTCTACAATGTATGCTGTGATCAGAAATTAATAAAATAGCGCAGTCAGATTACTTAAAAGTTCCTTAAAACGAGCAACCGCAAAACAGAAACTCGACGGAAAATTGCAAACTCGTGCGAACTGATAACGAATAATTTTTCAATTGTTAATTATAAATTGAAGAAATTAGGGGAAAATAGGGGTAACAAGGTGTGCCCAAGATTGGGCATAAGTTTACGCTGCAGTCATCCAGCAAATAAATCAACGACAGGGTACACTAATATTAATTGACTGAATAAATGATATTTACAAGAAGCAATGAAGCTAGTGAGGTTTTCGTTTGTTTTTCTAGCTCAAGATGAGAAAGTTTTGAACAGGAATAACTCTAGACAAAATTTGCTGTTTATGACGGAGTGCCTATCAATTTCTTTGAGTAGTCCATTTCAAAGTAATGTGTTCGTATCAAGAAGTTGGCGATGTATTCATTTGCTGATGGTGACCTACATACTGCATTTGGTTTAGTGCAGTGCTTCTCAAACCCAAAGTCACGCCCCCTTTTTAAAATTTGCCAAGTCTCGCGCCCCACCTCAAAAATGAGCTAAAAATAAGCTACAATTAACAGATAGTTGGTCGGAAGTATGTTTTATTTCAAAAACACGCTGAAAATACGTGGATGGAACGTAAATAATGAAATAAATGATGATTTGGCATATAAATATCCAAAATAAGTCGGGAAAGATCAAACCTAACAAATATTATTATTTTCAATTAGCTTCACGCCCCATCAAAGAAATTTTCACCTTGTTCGTTTCCCGAATAATGTCGATTTGTGAAAATAACAATCGGGCTAAGGTCATTTCAGTAAAATTCTTTGTGGGTAACCAAGGAGATCTGAAGCATTGTTTTCGTTTGTTTATTTTTAGAAGTCGGAGGTAGGACTATCAACTCGAATTGCTTCCGAATGGAACCAAGTAACGGTTTTTTGGAAGGTCAACTCACACATCTTTCAAGGAATAAAATGATGCTTTCCATATATTTCGTGGCTAAGTATGATTTTTATTACATACTTACATGAAAAAAATTGAAGTGCACGACGGATTTTCTAATACATAATATTGCTGTACGTATATGTAAGTTTACATGTCCTAATTCTGCTCTCTGTATTTAGGTGCGATCAGGAATGCACTGGCGTTTTCATCCTTCGTGGCCTACTCGGGGAGTATATGCAACGAATTCTTGTCACAGGTGTAGGATCTTACGATGGGAAATATGATATTAGTTAATGACATGTCATGATTTTATTTCGAGATTTCAAATACTTCAATAGTCAAACAAATTTTATTTGTCGTTAATACTTTCCCAAAAATATATATTTTTATTATAAATTTGACCATTTTCAATGAAGCGTTTTGAACTTGTCAGATATCATCATACGGGAGGTACCAATCATAGGCCTATTCAGAAACTCGATGATGAAGTGGAGGAGCCAAGATATAACGCAGGGCATAACTATAGAGATAACTACCAAAATTAAGAGTAAAACCCCAAGAAGTGATTTTGTTTTTATCATTTTATTCGCGAAAAAATAGCCAGATCATTTATTTCTCCATCTACAATTACACAGTATAATTAAGGGTGGGCAAAAAAGAGATTCTAATATTGAAATAATCGAATAAAATTTTACTACTTGACTATCTGGTAAGACGCCACCTGCGAGGGACATTAAAACGCATGAAATTGTACATGAAAAATTTGCACAACTCTTTCGGCAAACAGACAGCTCAAAATAGAGTTGTCATTATGGTGTTTTTGGGTACTCCCGCAGTATGTATACCAGGTTATACCGATTTTGTTTATTTTAGTTCTATTACGAGTTCGGGGACTGTTTGTGTTAGCCACTTGAATATACTCCCTGCCAATAGGTTTCCGTCCCTTTACATAACTTGATGTAAAGTAGGCGAACAAAATTAGTAACCTCCATATTGAAAGACATACCGGTACTTCTGGATCGCCGTTTTTTGTTTCATTTTCAGTTTCTATACTATATCTATGGTATAGTTTGAATTTTAATTTATGAGCGCTCATCAATTATCTAAGATTCAAAAACTTGAAAAAATGTTTTGCCGGTCTTGACTCTTTAGTCTTATAATAACACTCTTCTGTTTCATTTTTTCTTTGTTTTTTTCATCGTTTTTCACTTGTCAGTCGTAGGCTATAGATACGGAGGGGAAAACCGTTAAAAGTAGGTATCTTGTTGAAAGTATCAGCATTAGATTGAGATTCAAAGGTCTATTTATTCTATGTGCGAGTTGGCTACGGTACCATCTTAAAGGACCGTCATGGCAAGCCGCCTTTATTTTTGAAAGGACACTTATTGTGATTAATAAAATAGCCATTTGACCTGTCGAATAAGTAACCTAAAACTTCCAGTCAGGCTCTAGCTGATGATTCGAGAAACACAAATTTAACTATTAAAAAGTTTTTTTTGCTAATGCATAGTATTCTTAAATCTTTTAACAATTCTTTTTTTTTTGTTTCTCTTCAAACTTTTCACTCATAATTCCGTTACAAACTCAATGATTCGGGTTATCAAAATGTCCGCAGATACTAAATTTTCTAACCTTTTAGTTTGGGAATAAAATTAGGAATTCGATCAAAAACAGTTGGTTTAAGAATCAACTTGAAGATTTGAATTATTTCAAAAGTGTAAGTAATAACTTCACTTTAATTTTACTCCAAACAATTTCCCTAGAATCCTTTGGGACGGGTATTTTCAGGCGAAATGATACGTGGAGCGCCTCCAATTCTTGTGCTCGGTAACAATGCACTGAATCAGCGCAAGTTCTGTTATTTTATTTAATCCCAGATGCGTTGCTTAATATTACTGCTAATAGGCACAGAATTACCCTGCCCCTGAATTTAAAATGGGCTTCTTCCTACTGAAAATGTATTCACATATTTAAATTGGGACTGCTGTTCACACACGATCACAAATATGCCGTGAGAGTACGCTCATCGGGACATTACATACGAGATTTTCAATTACAATCCCCATAATTACAGCAAACCTCTATGAAATGATCGCTATCCAAACGTTGGTTCAGACATGATGCTAACGCCATAGTTATCTTATAGTCCTAACGAGACAGCTTTTGGTATAAATGAGAGAATTTGCAGTAGAAGGTTCATATTTGAATAACCACGAAAGTTTACAAATTGCTATGGCCCCTTGAGCAATTTAGTGGGAATTTATTGACTTCTATTATCTTTGCGAGTTATTCATAAAATACTTCTATTCGAGAAATGCACTATTTTCCTGTTATTATACAGGGTGTCCAAAAATTCTCTTTACAATTCAATAAAATATTATTACAAAGCGAAATGATGGGATATCGCAATGAGGGTTGTTTTATGTTAATCAGTATTTAATAACGATTTTATTGGCATATTTAAAGTACATCTAGACGGTAATCTATTCATTGACATGTTCTTTGTAGCATAGGCTCATTAATGGTTGCAATGATATTGGAAATTTTTTGTTTTAGGTTAGTCATGTTACTTACTTTTGTTCAATACCAATTATTCTTTACGTAACCCCAGAGAAAGAAGTCCGGGGGCGTGATGTCTAGTGAACGTGGCCATGGAATTGGCCAATCCCTTCCAAATCTATTGTCGGAAATGTTTCACTGTGGAACTTATAAACATGCGGTCCCAATTCTGGTGGTGCATCATCTTTTTGGAATGTGATGGTTGGTTGAAAGTCAATCAGTTTTGGTGCTCTTTATTCGGTTAGAAGGTTTTAAGGTAAATATTTGCAGTGATTGATGCCTCGTTCAAGTAAAACAGCCCAATTATTCGATTGTAGCCTACAGGATTCCGCACCATACATTAACTTTTGGACTATCTCGCTTAAGTTCTCTACTCGCATGGTGGTTTTCTGATCCCCGAATTCTTGCGTTATGATCGTTTAACTCTCCTGAAACAAGAAAAGTTGCCTCACCACTGAAACAGACTTGCTTCATTTTCAGAAGTTGTTTGCATGGTGTTCACTGCAAATTTTTTTCGTCTCGACATGTCGTTTGGCTGAAGTGTCTGTATTGTTTGCCTTATGTAAGCATATATTCTTAAATTCTTGTGTAGAAATTCGTGCCCTGTGGAACGTGGTTGTTCCGATAGTCTGGTAGTTTTACGGATGTAATTCACAGGAGAACGTTGAAAGGCTTGCCTTACACGCTCGATGTTTTCTTCAGGTGTTCTTGGTCTCCCACTCCTTGTATTGAACACTGTCCCTGCTTCCGTAGTTTTATTGTGCCTAAAACGAATTGAAGGACGTGGTGGTGGGTCTCTTCCATAATCATGTCTGCAGTTTGAGACATATGATTTTGTCTTAATGAACCAGGATACACATTGCGCTTTTTCTTGAGGAGTGGTCATGGTATAGGGTTTCGGTTCATATAGTTCAATTTTCATACATTGGAAATAATTTAAATGAAGAGATTTTATCTGAAACAAAAAATTTTAGTCTCAATAAAAACTTTATGAAATACGGATTAACATAAACAAGACTCATTGCGAAATCTCATCAATTCACTTTGTAATCATTTTTTTTAAATTGAAAGAGACTTCATGAACACCCTAGCATATTAATAAATGCCAGAGAAATAAATACACATATATATAATTAAATAGTATGTATGGTATCTTAAATTGGTAATCAAAATTTTCAGCGAGAATTGGCATGTGAAAAAAGATAATTTGATTTGAACTTCGCCTTGGTGCAGTACACAAAACAAACAAACTTGAGAAGAAATTCAGGAAAGTTGCCAAAACGTAAAAATGGGACATAAAAGTACCACATGGGTTATCCAAACATTCAAGTAGAAGTCCAATATATATATGTGTAAATGAATATCTACTTCGACAGTTATAGCTTGATTCGTGCGAAAATTTATATATTCTGATAGTGCAATATAGATAGTTCGTATATTGATTTAATACTAGGTGTTCTATCACGGTGCTGACGTCCTGAGTCTCTGCAATTTTTGATATTTTGCTTTCTCAACATTCGAACAAATTCATCGTATATGTCTTCCTTCACAAAAGTACGACTTTCAGCAAAACATACTTGGTCATTATGCATATAGCATTGACTATAGCAAGAAATACTGTTTCATCGACTTAAAAATAATAGGATTTTCTTGATATGTAAAACGTTGAATACGATTTGAACCACATAATAAGACATATATTTTGGTATAGTAGATATTAAATCAGATATATATATGAGTTTTAGTTATAGACAAATTATATATATATATATATATATATATATATATATACTGCACTGTGACGTTAAGGACGTTAGTGATGATTTTGAAATGTTAAGAAAGGGTCCTATTGTTTCGAACTCGCTGACAACAGGTTCTGGACTGTAATTCCAATTCTTCAACACATGAATCGTGATTAGATGCAGGTAAGAAGTTTTCTGAACTTGGACTGAAAATTAAATTTAACCGCATTCAGAACAAAAGACAACTCAGGACTAAGGACTAAATGCAAACTTTTGTCGTAATCCAGACAACGAGGCGAGACCATGGTTGCAGCTACACTATGGATTCAGAAAAAAGATGGGAGTTTTGCGAGATACCAAGTTGTAAGTAATAATTTAGTTGAAAAGACACAAAATACAACACAGCCCAATACATACAAAAATACCTCTGCAAAACAAATTTTTCATATTCATCTATTTTAATTTAATATATATTATTTATTTAGGTTAAGAATAAGAACGAAAAAGAAAGATACTTATCAAAGATCAAAAGGATTAATATTCAATAATCGGAAAATTCTTTAAAAAAAAAGAGTTTAGAATCGAGTGAATAACAAAATATAACGATATCATCTCAAATTCATTGTTTGTATTTCATGATTTAAAGGAGCGGTTGTTCAGTACGTGGCTGCATATTCTAATTCCCGATTGTATAAGTTGTCATACTATATCAAGCATTGTACATTTACGGCTACCTCTTACTAAACTATAAAAAACAGGGAGAAACATACGCGATTATATGGTATCATGGAGATTTCCAGGTAGATAGATTTTCCCATATTTAATAAGGTTGCTGCTTGTTTTACTCTCAATTAGTAAGTGCGTAGAAGCAGACTGAGCAAGGGTTACAAAACTTACTTCGTGAAAGGCCTGATGAATACGGAGATTTACGTCGTGGGTTGAATCACTCAGGCGGTTTCAGAATACTGAAAAAGTCTTTAATACCGAGTTTTCTAGCCTGATTTCGTTACCCCTCAGCTTTCACATTCTCTATCCGCTGCCATATCTGCCTCAGTCTTCCTACCCCTATCCCCTACACACTGCCATATCTCCATCATCATTGCTACCCATTGTCCAATTCTTCCTAGATTTCCTTCCCCACCGCTTTCAGCATCCCTATCTCCAACCCTCAGCTTTCATATCCGTGACCCGCCACCAAACCCCCTTCAATATTTCTATACTCGACCCACTGCCATATCCCTTTCAGACTTCCTGTCCTCAACCCACTGCTCTCTCCCCAATATTCTCACAGTGCTACCTCCGACTCCGTCCCGAATATAGCTGCGCCCTGCCAACGCTCTACGGCGCAACTATGCCAATGAGATTATTGAAGCGTACAAGTTGATATTATGGTTAGATTTAAGTATGCAAAAGATTCATAGCTCCTGTGAGTGAAAATAATGACTAATCAAAAATGTTTAAAATCTTGGAATGGCGTCTTATTTACATGATTTTTCAAGCCATTCAATGTAGGCGTATTGTCTGAAATCCTAAATGGTAATTCACCACCATAAGGGGTAGCTTAAAAATTTTACTCTGCTAAGTTGCTGCAGCCGTGGATACCATTCGACTCGGACGTGTGTATTCGGAATAAAATTCAGAAATATGTTATTTCGTTGAGTATTGGTCAACCGGAATGAGGTTTTAAATGAGTATTTGTTGGCATGACGTAGCACTGGGAGGAAAATAAAATTTTCATATTTGAGGAACAAAGCTTTACAGCTACCGCAATCAGTAGCTCAAATAGGCGTGTGTAAAACTTTCGTTAACCTCATTCTAGGATGATTTTACCATCCAATATATAGCATATGAAAGCCAACTTCCGCCGATAAATTCTGGTTGGAAAATCGCACAAATGTTAACCTGATACCTATTTAATTTTGGCAGTTGATGCGTGCGTATTACAAATCTTCTATATTTATAGTTATACTGCTCAATAAAACGGCCCAATATATTTATAAACCGGGTGGATAGGAGGCAACAAAAATAGATAAATTAAAAAAAAATCTTATAATCAAATGCAACTATATAGGTGACCGTACATTTGAACCCACATACATTTGAACCCACGTGCATATTCGCGGGTCCAATCTATATGCGGGTGCTTAAACTCATGGGTTAGGGTTAGTATGGGTTCAAATATCCGTAAAACAAAAAAAGTTTCCATAGATGCAATAGTATGCAGGTGCAATTGTCGTGGGTTCAAATGTAATGGGACCTACTATTATATATTATATATATTATAAGAAGTGAAATAGGTTTGGTTGCTGCATCATGGGTGGGCAAATTACGGCCCGTGGGCGGGATGCGGATCACCGAAGTGTTTTATCCGGCCCATTTGTGCCTGCCGAAATTACGACTATAGTTTTTATGGATATAAATTGCCGTTGAAAATATCGATAAAAATAACGAATTGTTGGCTAAAATTGGTACTGTGACTCCCCGCGAGTTATCCGCGCCTGAAAATAATGTAATATTAATTTCTGTCTGATACATCAATTCCAGTAATTAAATCCAATTATTCTGTCTGTACTCACGTCTCTTTCTAATCTTCCAACTTTATTTAATGCATCTCCTGCAACAAATACCTATTGTATGTACATCAGTGAAACAAGTAGGAAGGCAAATGTTATCGACGCTAGTTATTTGTATATAATCTGTTTTACTCATATTGAGTTTTAAACCTTCGGTTCAGTAACCAAGTTCATTATACGTAAGTGACCAAATTAGGAAAGTCATTGACCACCCCTGCGTGACACTCTATTGACTTTTTACTGATCCTCGTGTCAGATGTTGCAGGTGGAGGGGAGTGCAGCAAAAATGCACAATGGATGAACTAGGTGCAGTTGTTGCGTAATGCGGTCGTTTTTACATATCCTTGATGTTGGGTGATTTTTCTTTTACTACTCGTAAGTCAATTCGTTTACTCGGAACCTGCAAAGTCGAAGTTGTTTCTACTAGAGTTCAAATTTTCAATCTGCCCGGAGTCGGAATTTCATACTTTCAATGATGCTAATAAAAGTAAACATTTTTTTCAGAAACTCAAAAAGCATTAACTTTACTGACCTTTTTTAACAGCCTTTTGAAGAAGGATTGTATACGATAGCAAGTTTTCGTTGTCAAATTTTAATTTTCTTTAAGCTAGAGTCAAAGTCAAAATTTTTTAATCCCGAAGTGGGAGTCGAAATGTTACTTAACCCGGAGTCAATTGTAAATTTTTTTCAACCCGTTTTTGCTCCGAGCTTTTACAACGTTGCTTGGGGCTCATAGAATACCAGTAAATGAAGTTAATTAACTAAGAGACCAGATTAGAGCTAATTAGAAAGTTAACCTACAATACCTCTTGAGCATTTTTAAAGATATTCAATTTTCAACTAAATATTTTGTTGCGCCACAAATCTTGCTAACATATCTCAGACCAAAACGGATTTGTTTGCTGTTATAATATGATTAAATATGAAGTTCGTCTTATCGCTTTTTTTTTTTTTGAAATTAATGGAATGCAATATTTCTGAGGAAATTCTCATTGGATTACCAAATCTTTCAGATTTGATGACGTCATTTCTTGAAAACACTCTAAATATAAAACATTCAACGACCACATTACTATTGTTTTTAGATGAAAGTGGCTTCATATACACTTCTAAATGCTTCTGAGCAGTTTTGTATAAAACGGAGAACGTCACCTTCAACATGGCTGAATCAATTTGCTGAATCATTGCTGTTTGCTAATATGAAAACAATTCTCTTTTTGGCGGGAATAAAGTATAATGTCCGTTTGAATTGGAACGGAGCCGACAATAACAAGGGGATAGGAAGGCTGAGTGGAACAAAGCAGTAGGTCGAGTTTAGGAATTTGGGACAGTGGGCCAAAGATAGAGAAGCTGGGAGGATAAGGCAGTGAGTGTGTCGAGGATTGGACCGCTGAGGAAGATCGGGCCGTGGGTCGGAGATAGGAAGGCCGAAGGAATAGGGCGATGGGTCGAGAATAAGAAGGCCGGAGGACAGTATCCCATTCCTAAAAGTTTTCCAACTCATATAGGAGGTAAGTTAAAGTTGCATACCAACACACGATTATATCTTGGGATATATAGTAAACTAACTTATATATCACAAATGTAGATTGCGTTGTAACCCGCAAAAATGACGGCTTTAGATCTTTTTTAAAGTGAACAACAACAAAATGTTTGATTTAGATAAAAATTCAATATTTGGGAGTTGTAGAGAAAAAATCGCTTTGATTCAGAAAAATACCAGCATAGAACCAAGCCGCTTACAGAATACAAAGAAACTAGTGGCAATTGGTAGTAAGTAGTTTTATTTGTGCCTTTCGTCCCCAAAACACACGCGTATATAAAGTTAGACTGACTGGCGCTGCATTTGCCGAAGATCCATAACAAGTAGTTTGTTTTGATTTATATTTAGAGTTTAGCAGTTAGTCAATTCAAAACTTTGAGATATGTATCATAGTGTATTTTATTCAAAGTTGGCAACCCTATCAATACCATTTTTGTGCAATGCAATTTTTGCAATCTGCCGGGATAACATTATTTAAAAAACAAGACGATACTGTTGACATTGCAGAGTAAACCAATAGGCTTGTTGATAAGAGACAATACCGCCATTGTGCAATACAATTTTTGCAATCTGCGGTGATAACATTATGCACAAAATAAGATCATATTACAGTACAATGCACATGAAGTCGTAAGAAAGCGTTAGGTACTTTGACCTTATTTTGTACAGAATGTTATTTGGCAAATATCCATGTGTGCAAAATATAGATTACGACCCACACATATATAGTTTATCATCTGGTGATATTTTGAGAGATGTAGCGATAGTTAATGAAAATTCGAGCTTGTGCAATAAGGAGTTGACTAACAGTATTAATGCTTGAAAATTAAGGAGGAATTCCACAAGAACTAGTGTACGTTTGAGAAGGATGACTGCGAAAAACAACATTAATTTTGCGATCAATAAGTAATCAACTATGCCGAAAGTTTATTACTCGTTCAAAAATTCATCATACCAAACATTATAGTAATTTTTAAGTTAGCACAATACACAAATCAGCAGAGAAGAGTTCCCACTAATGATTATCCATCGTAAGTAAATTTGTTTTTTTGTTCCGCCTCCAGGCTTAAATTTTCATTAATATACTTTCCGCTTCAGTAATATTATATAAAACCTTGAGGCAATACTGACAATTTTATAGCATGTAATATATTATACACTTGTTACAGGTTATCAAGAGCAAACGTGATTCGTTGCAAATATTGTATTCGACTATGGCGCATCACGGTGTCATTAAGCGATCAGTCTCGCAGTAATTTTAGCATTTAGGATTGTACCAGATCATTTAAACTTTATATAGTTCTTTCATGCTAACTTTTTTTAATGTCAATCAATTAAGTTTAAATACTTTTGCACGCAAGGCGACGACGAGATGAAGACTACATTAGCACTGCTAGCCTGTATGTTTAGATTTGCTATGGGTGCGTTTTTGGCTCTTTTTTAATTACTAATTTTAGCTTTAAGTCATTGAATCGGGTAAGCAATGGAGGATGAAAGCTCCTTCATATACTTTACAATTTATTACCAAAAGAGAGAATGCATAACTGCACAGAATAACCGGTATCGCAGGCACGCGTCGTTAGTTGGGCAATTCGACAATCCGAAAATCTTCCCAGTTGCTCAATTTTTCAAATTCAATAAAATGAGCCCTGTTAAGAAACCTTATTATTATAAGCATATATATAGATCGATACCTCGGTAGTTGAAGATAATCCATTCCTGATTATTGTTTGACTACCGATTCGTTGGAGAACCGAAACTTTTTTTGCCATGAGAAACAATGGTCATCATTTGAATTCGTTCGCACGCATTCCAAAATACCCAAAATATTAAAAAAAACGCGTACCTAAATAATATTATTTGTTTGAATGTGTACATAATGAAGATAGAAATTTGTATTCGTTACTGTACGTTTGAGCACATTTTCTCTGGGTTCTATGTAATTCGTTTTCTGTGTGCGATGACGTCATCACAAATTGCAAACCTTGTGGCGGTTCCTAAGACTGCCTTACCGTTAGTCTACTGCAGGGGTCCGCAACTACGCGGTCGCGACCCAAATTTGGGTCGCGAAGCCCTCCGCTCTGGGTCGCGAAACAATTTAAATTTTCCATAAATATAAGCATTGCGTCTGTGTAGCATATTTATGTATAACAATTTTTTTAAATCTCTGATTATGATTATGAATGTTTCCCCGAGTATACACTTCCCTATTTGCTGTCGTAACATTGGCCTATCAGCATAAGAGCAAAATTGAAGTAACAATAAACGTTTCAGAAGCGCTCAGATACTTTTGCCATTCAGACAGTCTTTCGTGGTTGTGAATATTATCTCGTGTTGGCAATTTTCGCGTGTTGTTTGTAAGTTTTTAGTTGTGTTTTGGTAAATATAAGTCCTAATCAAATAAATAAGTCCTAATTCTTGAAATGAGTACCAATAATTTTGCAATGGTAGAGTGTAGATTCAAGAGGAAGAATTCAAGAGATCAAAAGTCGAGGAAACATTTGTTACTTAGTTGTTCGCATTGTTATATCCTACTAAGTCGACTTTAGGTTTTCAAAATGCTCCGTACGGACCCTCAAGACTCTGTTAAAGAAATTTAGGGCCTCTGCGAGCTACTCGCTCACTCGAAAACTGTCCTCGACCCACTGCTCTATCTCCATCTACTTACCTATCTTCGACCCACTGCCCGACCTCCCTCAACTTTCCTATCTTCGACCCACTGCCCGACCTCCCTCAACTTTCCTATCTTCGACCCACTGGCCTATCTCCCTCAACCTTCCTATCCTCGACCCACTGCCCTATCTCCCTCAACCTTCCTATCCTCGACCCACTGGCCTATCTCCCTCAACCTTCTTATCCTCGACCCACTGGCCTATCTCCCTCAACCTTCCTATCCTCGACCCACTGGCCTATCTCCCTCAACCTTCTTATCCTCGACCCACTGCCCTATTTCCCCCAACCTTCCTATCCTCGAGCCACTGCCCTATCTCCCTCAACCTTCCTATCCTCGACCCACTGCCCTATCTCTCCAACTTTCGCATCCCCGAACCACTGCCCTATCTATCTCAACCTACTTAAACCTACCTATCTTTGACCCACTGCCGTACCTGCCAGAACATACCTATCTTTGACCTACAGTGCTATACTATTCAGTACCAGACCTAACGGCGCTTTATTTACGACCCGATCGCCACACTGAACTTTACTATCTCGCGACCAACTTCCAGGGGTTATACTGGTCGTGTATGCCAATGCGATGATTCAATCGTACGTCGACAAATGTGATTGATGGCTTTCGTATAATATGTAGGCTGGAATCTCAAACGGTAAACAATAACCATAATTGGCAGTTTAAAAATGTGTTACTAATTGGGCTACTGATGGTTTCTTGTTGGGAATGACAGTTTTCTAAATTTTAACAAGCCGTTTTATGCCCTTATTATTAATTGGCCATGTCGTGAGTCTTGTGACAATATGATGGGGATCCGAAATAATCAATAGTGCTCTGGTTCGTATAAAGTATTTTTCTTCGACATTTTATAGTAAAAGCTGCGTCCTTTGCAACTTCATTAAGTTTCAGATAAGATAAGCTCAATTTTCGGACTATAAGCTGAATTAAAGGGCAGTTGGCAACGCTAGCTACGACAAAACATTTCATGGCTTAAAAATAGTTTGGAAGGGATTACACTCACTGAGCGATTTATATTTTTGACTGTTTTTGACTATTCAGCCTTCTCAGCCACGTAAAAGAAATTTGTATATACAACAGGATATGGCAGAATATTCATTGAAAAATACCAAGCGTGCAAATATTTGATTATTTCCTCATCGTTTTGCCCTGTACGGAAATATGGGCGACATTAAATGAGTTTCTGAAAAGGAAAGGCCTGTTAAAATTTTAAAAACAGTGACTCCAAACCCGATGCCATCAGTAGCCTAATTAGTAGCACATTTTTACGCCACTAATTATGGTTATTGATTACCAATTGAGATTCCAGCCTACATTTACGAATGCCGTCAATCAAGTTTTGTCAAAGTACGATTGAATCATCTCATTGGCATACTCGACCGACCGCACGTATTTAGGAAAATTAAAAACAAAAGGAATGGCCAATGAATCACACCTCCCCCCCCCCCCCCCCCAGAAATTTCAAGCAGTGCGCGAAGACTGATCATTTGAATATTTTCAGAGACATCAAACCATTTGCGCTCAACATCAATTTTTTTACGTTCTGTTGCCATTTCTCTAATTATAATCAATTATAGGCTCAATAAACGAGTGATTGTGAATTATATACTTGTTAGGTTATAGTATAATTTAGTTTCTCAGAACAAATTTTGTCACGTAAAGAATATATTCTTCAATAAAGCGGTTTTGTTAATATAATTCAGTGAAGCGTCGCGGGCCGAATCCGGCCGGCGGGCTGTGGTTTGCCGACCCCGTATTTAATAAACCCTCCAATGAAAGTTTGATCATGTTACTGTGTCGGCCGATATTTGTCCCATCACTGCAGCTAGAAATCACTGATACATTCATGCATAGACCGAATTCGATATGAAAATATCAAATAAAATTGGCTTCATAACTGCAAACTCTCCCTTAACAACGAAACATTGCGATAATCCTAAGTGCTGAAAGAGCAACTCAAAAATACGATTTCAATCCATTCATTGCTAGTAGACGGTTTAACAAGTATTTCATGGTTGCTGTAGTGTAGTATATTAGTCAACTCAAAGGCGAGCAACGATGAACACAATTGAATTGATATGACAAGACATTTTAAATTCACGGGTCGGCCATGGATTAAGCGATGAGTGTTGCTCGGGAATTTTTTATTCTGAACCCCCTCCCTTTTAGAAAACCATGGCTGCTGCGCCCTTGTTATAGATAATGCTATATTTGAATCACTACCACATTTCGACACCACTGCCGTCAAATTTTATTAGTGACGTTAATGCTTCTTCACAGATACAAAATTAACCAAGTCAGTTTTTTAGGTGAACGAATAGCTCGCGGAGCCCTGAGGCTCCGTACGGAGCACTTATTGCAGTGGGGATCAACGCCCGACAAATATCTTATCTTCTTACCCTCATCGGATAGAAATACATCACTCAAACCCTAAATATAAGCGGAATGAAAGCGAATAATGTATAAAGATTGGTTTCACGTGTATCTTACAGCAAAGCATTCAAAATTCATTAAAAAACCAATACATTTTTCCCGCCTATCAGCGTTTTCATACATAAAATACAATTACAGATCAAGGCTAGAGGCAGAAAAATATCTTCGAGTTGCCGTCTCCCAAATTAAACCTCGATTTGATATGTTGTGTATTATACACAAAGCTTATAATTTGCATTAGTCATAATAAACGCTATTATTCACAATTTTATGGGATAAGTTTCATATAATTTTGTGCAAGAAAAATGCTAGTGTCGACAATAGTCTCAAAATCGATAACTAATTACATGTTTACCAAATGCTTGGGTCGCGAGAAGTTAGAAATTTCTTTTTTGGGTCGCGCTAAAAAGTAGTTGCGGAACCCTGGTCTACTGTGAAAGATTGCATACTTGTATTACTTTGGTTTGACGGTCGTGTCCATATATTTGCGCACCGCTTTCTTGTTGAATGACCAAGAGGCAGCCGAGATGCGCAGTTTGGGTGACGTCGTCGTTCTCGTGTGGTCAGCACCGAATTTTTGTTCGAGTACGGTAGAATTTTTGTTCGGTTATCGAGTCGTTAGGCTACCGAGGTATCATTGTATATATGAATATGTATACACATTTCGGAATTTAAAAACGATTGGTTTAGTTGGTGAATAAATGCTGTAATTTGTCTCAATGACAATCTCAACAACAATAATAATTCAACAAAACAATACTTTTAATAAATGTTGTAAACAGGACTTGGCGGTGATTGCCGTGTACCATCAGTATGTGGATCCCAGCAAGGTTGGACTGATTCATCGGCAATCATCACAGAAAAAGAAGTGAGTACGATGCTTCCTTGACCATTTCATTACTTTGCAATTTTTGCATATATATAAATATATAACTCTATTACGGTAGTTAAACGGACCTGCCATAATTGCAGTACTTAAGCGGACGTCGTTCCTGTGTCCGTATCATTGTTTTTAAATACGTGTTTGGAGAGCGCGAGAGCCTTTGACAACTACGGAGAAAAAGAGTCAACACAATCCTCTCGATAAAAGATATAGAATTTTTGTCCGCTTAATTCGTCCACTTAATTCAGACCACCAAATGTTTTAGCCTATTTCGGCACTAAGCCGGACCCCTCTTATATGTCGCTCTGGATGTCTACATAAATGATGTTGCTTTTATTTTAATACGCATTTTAAAGCGTATGACCTCGCTTCAATTTCCGATGGATTCGAACCATTTAGCAATATTTATCACAAAAAATAGCATTTCTTTTTCAATGTTCCGTCTTTCGTGCAAGGGAGATGCACTGTGTTTGGTGTTGGAAATATTCTTCTATATCAAAAAATACTCAAAATGCAACGTGAAGGTAGACAAATCGAAACAAATTGATCCAAACGTGTTATATATTTGAAACTGAGAAATACACAGAGCATATCACAAATGTTCGCCTATTCCAACCCTATGGTGCAACATATAGATTAAACAGATGCTATGTTGTGAGTGTCAAGATATCAATACCAAGTCAAAATTATGGCATTCCAATAATATTGATAAACATTACATAAAATATATCTCAAATGTCAACTTATCCGACCACCTAAGGGTGGCATACAACAATTGAAAAAAAAAATTCTTAAATCATATTGAGAAACATCACACAAAATATATCTCAAATGTCCACCTATCCGGCCACCTAAGTGTGGCATAAAAGAATTGAAATAAAAATTCTGAAATCATATTGATAAACATTACACAAAATATATCTCAAATGTCAACTTATCCGACCACCTAAGATGGCATACAACAATTGAAAAAAAAAAATCTTAAATAATATTGAGAAACATCACACAAAATATATCTCAAATGTCCACCTATCCGGCCACCTATGTGTGGCATACAAGAATTGAAATAAAAATTCTGAAATCATATTGATAAATATATCTCAAATGTCAACTTATCCGACCACCTAAGGGTGGCATACAGCGATTGAAAAAAAAATTCCTAAATCATATTGAGGAACATCACACAAAATATATCTCAAATGTCCATCTATCCGGCCACCTAAGTGTGGCGTACAAGAATTGAAATAAAAATTCTGAAATCATATTGAGAAATATTACACAATGTATGTCTCAAATGTCCACCTATCCGGCCACCTAAGTGTGGCGTACAAGAATTGAAATGAAAATTCTGAAATCATATTGAGGAACATTACACAAAGTATATCTCAAATGTCCACCTATCCGGCCACCTAAGTGTGGCATTAAACATTAAAATGAAAATTCTTAAATCGTATTGAGAAACATCATGCAAAATATATCTCAAATGTCCACCTATCTGGCCACCTGAGTGTGGCATTAAACATTAAAATGAAAATTCTGAAATCATATTGAGAACATTACACGAAGTATATCTCGAATGTCCACCTATCCGGCCACCTAAGTGTGGCAAACAAGAATTGAAATGAAACTTCTGAAATCATATTGAGAAACATTACACAAAGTATATCTCAAATGTCCACCTATCCGACCACCTAAGGGTGGCATAAAACAATCAAAATGAAAACTCTTGAAATCATATTGAGAAACATTACACAAAGTATATCTCAAATGTCCATCTATCCGGCCACCTAAGTGTGGCATGAAACATTAAAATGAAAATTCCGAAATCGTAATGAGAAACATTACACGAAGTATATCTCAAATGTCCACCTATCCGGCCACCTAAGTGTGGCATACAAGAATTAAAATGAAAATTCGGAAATCGTATTGAGAAACACTACACAAAGTATATCTCAAATGTCTACCTATCCGGCCACCTAAGTGTGGCATACAAGAATTGAAATGAAAATTTTGAAATCATATTGAGAAACATTACACTAAGTATATCTCAAATGTCCACCTATCCGACCACCTAAGTGTGGCATAAAACAATCACAATGAAAACTCTGAAATCATATTGAGAAACATTACACAAAGTATATCTCAAATGTCCACCTATCCGACCACCTAAGTGTGGCATAAAACAATCACAATGAAAATTCTGAAATCATATTGAGAAACATTACACGAAATATATCTCAAATGTCCACCTATCCGGCCACCTAAGTGTGGCATACAAGATTTGAAACGAAAATTCTGAAATTATATTGAGAAATATCACACAAACTTTATCCCAAATGTCCACCTATCCGGCCTTTTCAAGTTATACAAATAATGGTAAATGGGAATTCTGGTATGTCATTAATGAAGACAAACATCACACAAATTGGATTTCAAATGTTCATCTATCCGGTCACTCAAATGTGGCACGTAATTGAAAAATGAACACCAGCCCTATTGAGAAACATTACACAAAATATATCTCAAATGTCAACTTATCCGACCACCTAAGGGTGGCATACAACAATTGAAAAAAAAAATCTTAAATCATATTGAGAAACATCACACAAAATATATCTCAAATGTCCACCTATCCGGCCATTTAAGTGTGGCATACAACAATTAAAATAAAAACTCTGAAATCATATCAAGATACATTACACAAAGTATATCTCAAACGTCCACCTATCCGGCCACCTAAGTGTGGCATTAAACATTAAAATGAAAATTCTGAAATCATATTGAGAAACCTTACACGAAGTATATCTCAAATGTCCACCTATCCGGCCACCTAAGTGTGGCATACAAGAATTGAGATGAAAATTCTGAAATCATATTGAGAAACATTACACGAAATATATCTCAAATGTCCACCTATCCGGCCACCTAAGTGTGGCATACAAGATTTGAAACGAAAATTCTGAAATTATATTGAGAAATATTACACAAAGTTTATCTCAAATGTCCACCTATCTGGCCACCTAAGTGTTGCATACAAGAATTGAAATAAAAATTCTGAAATCTTATTGAGAAATATTATACAAAGTATATCTCAAATGTCCACCTATCCGGCCACCTAAGTGTGGCATACAAGATTTGAAATGAAAATTCTGAAATTATATTGAGAAATAGTACACAAAGTTTATCTCAAATGTCCACCTAACCGGCCACCTAAGTGTTGCATACAAGAATTGAAATGAAACTTCTGAAATCATATTGAGAAACATTACACAAAGTAAATCTCAAATGTCCACCTATCCGACCACCTAAGTGTGCCATAAAACAATCAAAATGAAAACTCTGAAATCAAATTGAGAAACATTACAAAAAGTATATCTCAAATGTCCACCTATCAGGCCATTTAAGTGTGGCATACAACAATTAAAATAAAAACTCTGAAATCATATCGAGATACATTACACAAAGTATATCTCAAACGTCCACCTATCCGGCCACCTAAGTGTGGCATTAAACATTAAAATGAAAATTCTGAAATCATATTGAGAAACATTACACGAAGTATATCTCAAATGTCCATCTATCCGGCCACCTAAGCGTTGCATACAAGAATTGAGATGAAAATTTTGAAATCATATTGAGAAACATTACACGAAATATGTCTCAAATGTCCACCTATCCGGCCACCTAAGTGTGGCATTAAACATTAAAATGAAAATTCTGAAATCGTAATGAGAAACATTATACGAAGTATATCTCAAATGTCCACCTATCCGGCCACCTAAGTGTGGCATAAAACAATCACAATGAAATCTCTGAAATCATATTGAGAAACATTACACAAAGTATATCTCAAATGTCCACCTATCCGACCACCTAAGTGGGGCATACAAAAATTGAAATGAAAATTCTGAAATAATACAAAATATATATGTCAAATGTCCGCATATCCGACCACCTAAGTGTGGCATACAACTATTGAAACAAAATTCTGGAATCGTATTGAGAAATCTTACACAAAATATATCTCACACACTTAAGTGTGTGAAATTTAACTGAAATACAAATTTCGAATACTAATCCTATTTTGATGTTGTGGAAAATTGCTCAAAATTTATCTCTAATTCACCTATCCGATAACTTGAGAGTGACAAATATTATAAAACAAAATTTTGAAACCATATTGAAAAACAAAACAGAAAATAAATCGCAAATCGTCATCTACTCATCTACGTAAGTGTGTCATGTAAATGCAAAATGATATTTTGGAATGGCAATAATATTGAGAAGCATTCAAAAAAAATTTCAACCATCCGACCATTTCAGAAGGTATGTAATTAAAACACGAAATTCTGAAAAAAATACCGAGAAACATTACACACAACATATCTCAAATGTTCAATAAAGTGACGTTTTCAGTGGGGCCTATAAATGCGAAACGAAATTTTGCCATGTCAACTAAAATGAGAAATATTACACCAATTATAACTCAAATGTCTATCTATCAGGGCGCCTAAGTATAGCAGTGATTATACAGTCAACTATACAGGCGATCAAAATGAAATTATTGAACCTCAATATCAATTTAGAATCTTTGCAGAATTTATTTAAAATTTTTGCACCAACTCGGAATACAAAAACATGATTGTTATTTTGAATTTATAATTAAATAGTAAAAATGTATGCTAAGTATGTATACGAATGTAGATATGCCCACTAGATTAAGTTGTTGAGGAGAGACAAAATTATGCTCAATGCCGGTTCATCTTTATGAATTATACAGAGATGTCTTGAAGCTTTATAATAAACTTCTCGCAAGATATACAAAGCCGTGCAATTATTTTTCTTTTCGTCGTTTCTGTTCTGGTTCGCGTTTGTTTAGAAGCTTTTTTTTGAATTGATTTACAGCCTTTTTCTTTTCCATATATATGGTTGTCTTCGAAATCACTTACATTGCTTATTGAAAGTGATTCTGAAGATGGTGCGGTATAGTCTGTTGACTTATCTGAAACTTTGATCAAAAATACATGCATAAGTCGCAAAACATCATCACAGTGTTTTAGTCCAATTCAGAATTACGCTACTCTTGATTGATCGAACAAACGAAATGTTTGAAATGGGGAATTGCATTATTACTCAAATAAACCAGAGTTTCTAAACGGTGCACTACAATTATTCGTAGATAGCTGCGCTATTTGTGATGGGCTACAAGTGATATTATGATTTGGTTTATTACCATTCATTGGTATCAATTTAAGATACCGTATTTAATAAAAAACAAGCATAGCAAACTCATTTAGTCACCTCTTGGCACAGCTTTCTCAGAATCACTACCCGCATTTCCGTCTGCCAAGTTCTGAAACGTAGGCCATCTCGTTGGGGAGTCACCTACATGTGAACAAAAAATACAGGCCAGTAAATAACTAGATGAAGATGGTAAAATAACACAGGGATATGTGCCAAATCACAAAACAAAATTGCTAGCAATGCAATTCTTCAAAACTATTTTCCGAAGATAAAATATTCTAATCTAATATGAAGCGGTGTATTAGATATTTTTATTTACACCAAGCTATACAAACCTATACTGAGTGGCGTCAACTACCCGCTTCTCGTATCTCCTTCTGTTTCGAGAAAAAATTGAATTCATTGAATTTTCACAATCTTCGTTTGTATTTTCATCTGGATTTAGAAATCCTTCTGAATTACACACTCTTACAAACGCAAACTCAGTCGTGGCATTATTTTGATTGTCAGATCAGAACTACCACTAGTAAAAGCATAACAGTATCAGTAATCTATATTTTGATAATCTGGATTACGTGAAAAATAACCCTAATATTAAAAATCGTTATGACTAATCACCTTATCCGATGAGTGATGATTTCCAGCAGCATTCCACGGTGACGATGAAAACCTTGTTTCAAGTTATTATGACTCGACTCCAACTCACTGGGTAACTAATAACACCTGACACAAAAGACTTGGATCTCTTCCCCAAACACAACTGTTCTATTTTATCTAAATTTCTGCAATCACGCACTCATGAAGATCCCAATCCCCTCACGGCGTCCAGGTTACTTGCGAACAAAACGGCAAACGTGGTAAAGTTCTCGGCAAACCCGACAGTTTTACTATTGCGACACAAAGCCTCTTTAGTACGAAGTTGTGAATTGAGGTCTTTTCAGTTTATTGAGCTTATATTGCAAAAAACAGAACGGACGATCTTCATGTTCTGCCTGGTTATTGTATCAAATTTATCAAACCTATTCTCCAAAAATCGTAAAAACATATACCGAAAAATTAAAAGATTTTTGCATAAACAAAATGTCCACTTTATGTACGAAAATTAAACCCGGTGATTATAAACCAGCAGAACTACTGTCCCCTTAAAGTTGGCAAAAATGTGCAGATATTTGAAAAATATTGAAAGAACATATTATTTTTGATACTGTTTTATCAGAGAAAAAGAGATTTCAGCAAAATATCGCAAAACGTTTTAGTTATGGAACGTGGAATAATTAAGCGGACAGGAAAATGTCTACCCAATTTTTCCGTCTACATAACTGTCGCTTTTTTAGCGCGGTATGTCTACTTAACTACCGTATTAGATATATATATATATATATATATATTTCTATTTTATCGATTTGGTCGACAACACGGAGTTATTTTTGCTGTATTTGGGCGACGGGAATTTTTGGGCCACATTTTGTTGTCGCCCAAATAGTTTGGGCTTTATTTTCTACATCAATCCCTCAAGCAAAAAGTCTGAAACTTTTCGTCATTTTCAACATTACCCTCAACTATCACCACATAATGTTGGATTTGAAATTCAAGCAAAAAAACTCTGGTTTTTGCCGACAGTTTCTAGGCCTAGCTATATCCCGTTTTGCTATTTTTGCTAAATTGTGGCTACAAAAATAAATCATGATTTTCTCTTTTCTAACCCGGTTATCTTTTGGCCAGAATTGGAGGATTAACAAGAAAAATTTTTCGCTATCGTATGGTATTCCAATAATTCACCGGAAACTTATCTGGGACTTGCGACACTGCTATGGTATATTTCACTCTGACAAAATGTGCAAATTGCAGACGAGACATATGACGTCATATATGGTCTGCGTCTGCTCTGTCAGGAGCGATGAGAGAAGTTGGTTTTAGTTATCGTTTTGAATCAAAGGCAATTCAGTTTCTACATAAGGATGCGGGACATGTTATTATGTAAAACAAAGGCTCTGAGATATTGTAGGCAAAGAAATAGTTTGAGATGATGTTATCACTTTGAGTCTGCAAAGTATCTCGCTACCTAATTATGGAAGACATGAAAATATATGGAACAGACGTGATAGTCCTATCCAGTGCGACAGAATAGGATTTCGCAGTAAATGTAGTCTAGTCCAATATTTTTTTAAAAAAGGTAAACTTTATATTATTTTGTAAAATAAATTTATGTTTTGTTTTCCTAGTCACAGATTTGGGAAAAAACGAAGCTGACAGAAGATCATTGAACGTGTACGGAAGTCTGTCAAAGATCAGGAAAAGGAAAACTTTCCAAGCAAACTCGAGAACATTAAAATAGAAAGTTTATAGTATATATATATAAGATAATTTTGAGTCATTTAAAAACATGTGGAAGGAAAACTGTTATTTGAAGAACAAAAGGTTCAATGAGGATAAGACAAGTGAATATTGTCAGAAAAGCGTAAGGTCAATCTGGAAAAAGGTAGAAACAGTAAATATGGGGAAAAAGACAAATTGGTTGCATCTCTAGAAATTTGTTTATAAGCCAGAACTATTGTACACTAGAAAAGGTTATCTATTACAATCCATGAATATAAATATAAGTTCATTAAAATTTCGGCAGGAGACGCACGCACCAATCGAATTTTGTAATCTGTGTATTGGGTTTCTCATGTCTTAAAATAGGACTGACCGGATTTTGAAACCCATGCCTATTTTGGCAAAAAAATAGGTTATTTTATAAAAATTCTTCTAAATACCTCCATAACGTTTCTGGATATTGAATGGATGACAACGGAATAATAGAAAAGTTTGATGCATGATATATAGCGGTTATTGTAATATATATTCTTGATTACTATGTACTTTTCGCATGCAAATGTACTTTGTTCGAACACAATTTTTTGGAAATAAACATGTGTGACCAGGTGTATACCACCGTGTTTATTTTAGCCGGAGATGTTAAAATACAACGCTGAGTTGAATTGTTTGTCGGTCAATGGTACAAAACAGTCACTATAAACTGCATGGTCAGCGTAGGTCATTTTGCTGTTACCGATTTTGAAAGACTGATCTTGGGGTGGGGGGTGGTCATGAGACGTTATAACAGTTGAAAAGCTGGATTGGTCGTGTAAAGCTGGGCGATTTTACTTCTATATAAAGCAACGATCTGCATTGCGTTGCTAACAATATTGCCATATCACCTTTATTGAACATATCAAGAAATGCGCAGATACGTTTTAATATTACTCCTACGTCCCTCTCTTTGAAGTCCCAGATGAGCGATTTCATAAAATTACAAAGAGGGTAAGATTTGGGTAAGTCCCTACACCCTTGGCACAAATAGAAATAGCTACTATGACTTCAAGTTTACTGGTGACGCGGTTTATTAGTTTTTTTTTTATATTCAACTTATTATCCAGTATACTTGCGTGAATAACATACGGATCTTCCGTACAACGGCAATTTTCGTATTTTGCGAAATTTTTTATATTAATTTATGACATCATATCACATGAACATCTCTGCTATGACGCCAAAATTAATTTCACTCAAAAAAACCGTATGACGTCACTATAATTTTTCACATTGTCGGAAATACATAATACTAATTACATAACTGGTGTCACTAATTTCCGACTATCAAATAAGCAAATGAGTTATGGTAACCTCTTGTACATTGTTGGCTATTTTGGACGCATCTCACTCGGAAAAATACATTATCTGAAAATCGGAAATCGAACACTGCGCAGTTGAAATTCAGATTACAAAGAGCTAATTAGCCCTAAAATCTATTTTAACGAACAGTGGCATATTTGAAACATCTGTGATCCTTTTAGCGACAGTATTCCTGATTAACAAATGGGATACACATTGTTACTTAGATTAGCGGAAATGTAGGAATTAGAAAAACTTTCTATATCGGAAGTCTAGGTCGCTCATGCCGATGCCGGGTTATTTCGTTTTCCACTTTCATTCCCTTTGTTCTCCAGTTTTAATTATATGATTAAGCACGGTCATCACAACACAAAACATTGAATTAAATGGGAAACGTTCTTTGCTTTACTAGACCAGGCAATTGGATTTAATTCTGCGGGAATTTGAGTTTTCATACATCGCCGATTCTTCTTCTCGTTTCCGAAATGGTGACTATATTTATTTAAAAAATGGTTAATTATTCAGGTGATGGTTTAATTTAATGATGTGAAGTACCATAATACTAGCTACAGTTAAAACTTGCTCATATAAATGCTTTTGATTGTTAATACAACATATTATCGCCAGAAAACTTAACAATTACGGCGAAAATTGCGTTTTTGACAACATCGCCATAAAGGAGCGATATTTTCGATATTTTTGCCTAAAGTTGATGAAAAGCACGTGCAACGCACTTATTATATTCAAATATATTTGAATACAACCAAAAAAACGACATCGAAGGCGAAAACTTAAAATAATCGATGAAACCCTAGTAACGACGATATGCTATCATATGTTTCCGAACTGCATTTATTTGGAAATTTCAAAATTTTGAATTATTTTTCTAGCCATCCAATATCATTGAACAATATACCGAATGCGTCTCTAAAATACCAACTGAACGGTATTAACATTTTTGTTTTTTATTAATTATATCAAAAGTTATAACCAAAAAAACGATAAAAAAAAAAAAATTTTGAACCCAATTTTCTTGAAAACTATTAAATGAATTTTAATTATAAAACTATTTTTAGTTTTGTTTTATTGGAATCTATCCAAATATATTGAAATTTTCAATACAACTACAATAGAACAAATTTTCAATTTTGGGGTCAAATGACAAATAATTAATTTAAACCACTCCCTGAAAAGATAAATACAAAACTTCCGCATAGACTAGTGAAAAAATTTTCAAATTTGACTTAAAATTCGCTGATTTATATGTGTTCGAATTTTAACTCGTGATTTCGTAAATTTCAGCAATATGTCACATCTCAGACAATCCAATTTATGAAATTATGGAAGTTTTGTCATCTGCTATCTAGAATCCACTATGAACAACTTTCAAATATCGCCATTGCATCTATTTTCAGGTTACACTTTGGCCTACGTAGATACACAATATATATATATACAGTATATACACAATTACTCTTTATACTTTCGTGTGAGGGCATGGAGAATTGAAGATACAGGCAGTCAGAACGAGTGGGCAAATCGCAACAATATCGTTCAGCGAGCGATCAACCGTGACGCCAAAATAACAACATATCACGCTGTAAATAGGGCAAGGCGACAAGCCTCAGGCACACCTTAAAACATCCAAAACCACTGTTTTCGGCTATTTCATGGTACGATTGTAACTGGTGTTTAATTTACCTTGCAAGCAAAGCAATTAGCCGTAGCTGTGAACGTTTTTAATGAAGGACAATGATTAAATAGCCAATGATTATATCTATTCCATGCGGTGTCGAAATAGGCTAAAAAAAGCAGTCCCTCGGAATTGGGCGACGACGATTGTGCACCGACTCGACTATATTTTAAACAAACTGTATTACTTGCGTGAAATTTTGTCAAAACATTTCCCACTGAAAACCACCAAAATTAACGCTGTGAGTAGCTCACTATATGCCACAGAAAACGAGTGGCCCAAATGCAGCAAAATATATATATATATATATGTTTTTAGTTATTTTATCACCTATAGATTATAATAAGTGGTCGTTAGTATATAATATTACTGAATGCTTTGGAGTCGATTTGTACTATTTGGTTCCTATTAGATATGTTCCATTAGTGAAAGCAATTTCGAATTTGATTTTGCTTTAAACGAATAAAATTAATACCTACTATCTATGCACATCGGAGAACACAATTTTTGGACTTTTCCCTTCTGTTCAATCTGTAGTTGCAAATGTATTGCTGCAATAATCCATGTGTGCAACGGTGTGCAGGTCCAAATTGTCCTGGATGCAGTTTGTAGGTGCATATGTACGTTTGTGCAAAGATAGTGGAACCTATGAGAAGTATGCCATGAATATCACTGATTGTTCGAAAATTTTACAAGCCGCATGTCCATATTTCTACGCTGCGAACGCAGTAACGTACCCAAACTCTAACTATTTAAAAGATTGTGATAGCTTGTTTAGGCATCAAAACGTGTATCGCGCATCAATGATTGTTTTTATAAGTAAAAGTCTTATGACCAGTGTTCCCTCTAAGGTGTGCGCGTGTGCGCGCGCACACAGCTTTCAGAGGGTACGCACACGAATAGATTTACTGCGCACAAACGTATTTCGATGTAATGTAACAATGTGCTCGGTTGGCAGGTTGAGAAAGTTTGTTGTTGACCCACTTATTACCCGGTTAGAACGCCGAAATTTCTTCATTGGTTTTTGCACAAATATCAGTCATTTCCAAAAAAGCGCGCACACACTAAAATTTCTGCGCACACATACTACAAAAAATTAGAGGGAACATTGCTTATGACTAATAATAATTGATAATAATTCAGTGGTTCTTATTCTTCCCGAGCCTGCCGAACCCCTGCATCATTCTGCATGCTCCAGCCAAAGCCTGTCGTACTCAACGGTTGAAATTATGAGCCCAATCCTAACTTTATAAAGAGGAAGCTAATTTCGTGCAAGGTTATAGAAAATGAACATTATGGTTTACCTTAGATACAAATATCCCACGTGGAGGTAGCCATTTATATCACAATAGTGTCGGCGACAGGGAAAGCAGATGTTTTTCGTTGTACAAGTTCTGCGGGTGAACGGATAAAAAAAAATAGCAACTCGGCGCCATATCGAGCTGGTCCGAGCGGATGATGATATTTACAAGCAAAGCTCTGCAATTAAGTATTCCTTGTCGCAAATTTATCATCTAGTGAAATTCAAACACGCGCTGGTTTTGCATTCATTTATGTACATTCACTGCCAATCTTCGATTTACCCTCAAAACTGAGTTTATAAATTTCATTAATTTATGACGGTGGATTATGAATAAGGGTCATGCGCATAAAAATCCTTGGTCTCTATTCACAACCCGAGGTGCTTCAAAGGGTTATCGCGTTATCTGTATATGAGTGATGAGTTCTATGACAGTATGGTATACTTATATGAAACATTAAAAAAAGAATCTGACATATTCTCAGACATAAATGACAAACTGACGTCGTATACTAGTTAGTCTCAAACAGTGAATATGAGAAATATATATTATAGGGAGGTGAAAGTTCAGATCAGTTTTGTACGAAATTGAAAAAGATGTCCTCAAACTGTGAAGTTGGAGAAAACCGTGATTCTGAGAATAAAAGTTAAATTATACAAGATTGTCTATATTCAGAAAGTATTTTCATTTTGTTAAATTCTGTAGTAAAGCTAATAGTAAATGAAAATACACTCTTAAAATAGTTTTGTTTGATCCCATTGTCCTAGATTACAATTTTCGGACTTCTCGACCGGTTTTTAGTACTAAAATACGGGAATATGTTTGATAGTTTCAAATTTTTCCTCTAAATTATAAATATTGCTCAATGTTAATCTATGTTTCGTTTGCAAATGTTTACATTTTCATCGTATTCTACAGATATATTTACCGTCAAACCGTTGCCGCCATCGACTACAATAAATATATAAGATGCTCAATATGCCATGAAAGTTCGTGCAAGAGACTTTAAAAATATCTGCAGACAGTACACGGATTAAAAGCAGAAGAGCTGAAAGATGTAAAATGTAATATGATACATGAGTCCATATATTACAAGGTGAGATTGATGTTTTTTTTTCAAACTCAAATTCACTGAACACTACACACATCACTATCACACAACAAACACAATTTTTAATGGTATTTTCTGCTCAGATTCTGCAGAAGTACGAAGATGATCTGCAGAAAGGTATTTTTAACCTTAAAGCCAAAATGACGAAAAAAGTCGAATATGCAGTTAATGAACTGAAAGTGTACTTCGAGGGTTTACTGCCGGTAAATTTACACCAGATACTTGAGATTGGAAAGACAAAATTGGCTTCCCTGAGGTACCGCCATTTGGTAGCCTTTAACATTTTTGAAAATAGGCAAAGTTTATTGGCCATTCAGTAACTGGTGTAAACTGGCAGCAGATCCTTGAAGGGATCGATTTGGTCTCGACGTTTGCCAATAGGCGGAGGAAACAAAAAAAGTCTTCGAAGAATGCCACCGACAGAAGGATGTTGAACAAAGTGTCGGATGGATTCATAAGTAAGTAATATATATATATATTGCAATTATTAAACTAGGAAATTTAACTTCTACAATGTAATAGCATGATCTGTCAACGTTTGTGGAATACCCGATTTTGCGAATTATCCTACTTCGTTCCCAAAATACTTGGAAAGGTCAAAATATCGAACTCTGTAATTCTATTAACTTACATTTTAGTATATAACACGGCAATGTTAAACATTTAAAATCGGCAAAAATCATATATATTGATAAAAATTGAAAAATTATGTTACAATTCAACATATATATTCAAATGTTTTAAGTTATTTTAATAACTTGATTTAAGTTATTTTATTTTTTATTGCTTATTTTACTTTAATTTCAGATATTTTTCTGAACATACGACCGTGATATAAAAGACATTTACGACGATCGTGTCGCAGAGGAGACTTTTAATAGGTGCTTGGGGGGTTGTTTGCGGCAAAGGCGTAGCCAGCCCAAAATTTTCGTGGGGGCCAAATATTGTAATTTTAAGCTTAACACAACAAATATTTATCTGATAACGCAATCTGAATCAGTAAAAAACATCACCACCATTAAAAGTCCACCCTTCGCTTTCCACCAACTATGCTCGCCACAACCCGATCGATCTTCTCCTCAGTGACCATTTAACGGTGACAATGAAAGACACACAAATCAGAAAGGCGATTGGACGTCATTGATGAGCGCAGCTATGTCTTCACCCGTTTCATACAGGAACAAGAACGCTCAGCCTCAACAATTGTTGCTAGTAGCGTCATAACGATCTGTATTGCTGTGTGCACGCTTGGATAATCTCGGCTGCTCAGAGGAAGCTCCTTCAAAAATTCGACGTCGGAACTCAAAGAAGTTCTCCACAGTCTCACTTCATTATGGAGATTATCCAACAAATACAAACGCGCAATCTCACCCACCCGGACTGGTTCGTTCGGAGGAAGAATTGATAGTAAAGCAAAAAAGAGGGGTTGTCAATGAAGAGTCACCGGATAGAGCAGATCAAGCCGTCAGGGTATGGAAGATATACGGAACGTTGGAAATACTGGGATGCTGAATCAGCACAGATGTTGTCGCGATAAACTTGTACTTCGACTACTCTGGGCATTATCAGATCTTTCAAACCAACTATTTCACAAGCTTCTTCCTAAATATTTGACGCAATGTCCGAGTCATTGCGTTCTTCAGTGAGAACGCTTTGAAGGGAGGATGTGAGGCTCTTCACTGACGGCACACCGACTCCGACCATCTGAAGTGTGCGCGCTAGTAGTTCGATCAGTGCCGAATATCGACCAGTCACACATGCATCGTAGATAACAGAAGACTTCTCTAGAGCAGATTTTAAAGAGAAAGCCTTCGCCCTCGTCTCACTGTTGGCTTCTCTCGCCAAAAATTCAAGAGCCTGAAGTACTCGTTTGAAGTTGCATTTGAAGATTCGGATGCTCTTGTCGTGTACTTCTCAGACCATCTGGTGGGGGAGAACAAAGGGATGTTAATTCGTAAACTCGCGCGCCTTTTAGGGCTCTCTTTTTTAGAACAAATAGTCTCCTAAATATAATCACAAGTCCTTCTGAATATTGCAACTTTAATTTGGTCATATGAACAATTTAAACAATGAGAAGCACACCGCACAAATATTGCACGTGGGTACTATCGCGAATGCGTTTTCATGATTTTTACGAACTTTTTCGCAGCTGCAATTGATCATTTGTGGTAATTTGTGTCTCGGTGGGCTACAGCCTTTTCAATAATTTTTGTAGTCAATGAATCGTCTTGTGACAAAAGCAGTGTCCCTGAAACTTCCATGCTTTAAACATGCTTGCATCACGACGCATATCTTACACAGACCTCCCCCACCAGAGAGTTGGGTGTAAACCAACCAATTGCAGAGCCTGTTATCCTTAAGCCATCTTTTGAGAAATATGCGACGACTTTGTCTAACAGTATCCAGAATCGCCACGTTTTGAGGATCGTACGAAGTTAGAAGTCGATACCCCTCGGCATCGGTGAGCTGCGTATGTTTCTCGAAAATAAATTCAAGTTCGTTAGTTCTACCTTCTTTAAATGTTGGTGGCTCTTCAGGCTTAGAATTGCTATGTTAAACCCACAGTACGAGATTTTTGATGTTTGTAAGGAAAGCGAATCTTGATTTCGCTGAAAAAAAAAAACTATCCAATTTTGCCTGTCTAGATTTAGTCATCGAAGCAATGTGGGTATCGAGAACCAAGCGTTCCGAATATTAAATCGACGCGAACAAACCAAGACCGAGTAAGTAACCGAAAGCGAACTCAGCCCCCTATGCCAAAAAACTGCCATGAGTTACGAATGGCGGGCAGTTGTGACGTTACAATGCAATGTAATCACAGAGCAGGACTGCGACCGAATAGTAAATGTCACAAAAACTGGTTGATTAGGAATGAAAATCTTGGAAATTTGGGAGGGGCCATGGCCCCTCTCGCCCCCTCCTGGCTACGCCTATGGTTTGCGGCTCGCTACCTTATCACGCGAGGCGGTAGACTTCGTTACTTCACCTCCATGAGGGTTGGTGGGCTAAACGACCCCTCGCACCTAAAAGACAATGACACCTATCAGATCAAAATTGAAGGTGAAATCGGTTTTATTCTGCTGTTGCGGAAAGATTATGAAATTCTTTACAAAGTAGGCATAATACATAATTGCATTCATTTCTTGGACTATAATTTTGGATATATACACCGTATGATAACCGTATATATTTAATCATAGACGTGCGAATCATACCCTAATATTTAAACTTCAAAATAATTTTTGATAATTAAACTTTCACAAAGCGTTAGAATTATCGATTAAATGAATCCGAATTTTGTCGAAATATATTGTCACCAAACCAACCGGGAAAGAAATGCTCAGGAAGTGTTACAAATGTTTATAGCTATTTTGTATTTTTTCCAGACGCACTGTCCGAATCTTTTTTCTTTTGCTGTGTTTACTACTAGTCACTATTAGCTTCTAACATTAGCATGCTTTGTCTGGTCGTTGTATTCACAGATATTTCAAGCCTGTCTGTAGGCTACTATCACTTTCTTTTTAAACAGCAACATGCTATGATGGCTAACATATTTTAAGGGCCCATTTCATAAGGAGATCCCACTTGCATAACACTCTTATTCGGATTTGTTGTGTTTATTATTTGTTAGCAAACTTGTTGAAGCATTGCATATATGGAATGAATTTGGAATTTTTGTGGTGATTTTGCAAAGTTGCATTTTATTCCCAATGTTCAAAATTTGCTACCTTTCATTCATGCATTTTTTTTACTGTTTTGTACAATTGATAAATTGTTGGTGATTTTTGATGTCTTTGAAAGCAAGATGTTTACTTATTCTACAGCTATTAATTTATTTTGATATACACAACCTAGAATCCCAGACCCAGAATTTGCTGCATCCATATACTTAAAATCAGCTCCATTTATATGTATGTGTGGGGTAAATTCTGGAGATCTCTAAATTATCATAATTGGACGGAAGAAGTCGTTAGAAGTCTATTATATTAAATTTTTCTAACTAAATTTTGTTATTATTTTGAGTAAGTTGTCCACAGATCCCTTCAGCAATGTATTTTCTTAAAGCTTTACCCGATTCTGTTTTTTGTATGCTTGTATTATTATTTTTTTGGTAGGCGGGGGCGTACTTTTACGTTTTTATACTTTATTTTAAGTTATGCTCGTCTTCCAAGTATCTCTGCATTTTGCTTGTCCGTCTACATTTTGTTTTTATGTCAGAGTACCGAAATAAATGATTTATTGAAAATTTTTTTTATTACTTATTGATATTTATTTCCATTTTTTACCTTTCAGATGGCAGAAATGTTTCATCCTGTGAAGGATAGGACAAAAAGCAATCGGGCCCTTGATCCATTGAAGCAATCAATATTGGTCGACAAAATTAACCGATCAACCCTAAATCAGTGAATTCGGATAAAATGCCATCGTACTGGCCTCGTCATTGGCATCGGACATGTCCGAAAAGAAACAAAGGGATGTGACGCGGGCTATGGGCCACTCCTCATATATATCAAGCAATAAATACAAGAAACTTCTAACAGCCACATCATGTGTCCCACTTACTCGTATTTCCGAAACAATCCAAGAACCCACCTCTGATTTCCCTTCCACATTCCTAGCTCATCTAAAAAAATGAAAACCATCACAATCCCCAAAACACCCACAAAAAGCAAAATCTCTACATTTGAATCCCCGAGGAGCAAAGCGGTAAGAGCAACAGTGCTTCGAAAAAAAAATATTTCAGAGATAAATAGGTTATGGTTGTATTACCACGAGGGCGTAAAGGGTTTCCTTGAGGGCAAAGACGCTATGAGTAGAACTCAATTACGCGAGATTGTCAAAAACGAAATAAAAATTTGAGCTAAACATGATATAAATGGCCTAAAAAAGAAAATGAATTTTGATGATAAAGATTAGAAACTTTTTTAATGACAAAGATTAAATTTTACTTTTTCGAGGCACTGTGGTTCTTACTTTACACTTTTTGTAATTTTCCTTACACATCGTCATATTCAATGTATATACATTTTTGAACTTGTTATCTTAATACTTTGAATACATGTTTGCAAATTTCCTCGCCGTCGCCATTTTTCTTTGTGCATTTGTATGTCGGTCATAGGGAACAAGAGAGCTATGCTCAAATATATGGACACGAAAAATCCAACTTTAACCACTGAAAATTTCAAAGCAATTAGTCAGGAGGGGGAATAGGGGGTTCCAATACGTCGATATTATCTTTGTCGACCAATTTGCGACCACCGTGTTTTTGTCTGTTTGATTGCTGTGATGCGGTGCTTTGTTTATAATTTAACGAGTTTTGTTTGAAATACAGAAATAACCGCGTTCTTAAAATGTATGACGGTCAGAAATGCAATTCTCGACGCAGCAGAAGCGATGTTCAAGGCTTGAAATCCGTGGTCGCACACTGGTCGGTCGCAAATACGTCTTCTGAGTGTCGTACTTTGGTGGTTTGTATAGCTTTAACTCCTGGCCGTAGAAAGGTAATTCGAGGTTTAGCGTGTAGAATAAATGCCAATGCACCTACGGTGAAAAAATTAACGCATTAGAAAAAATATCGGTTTTTGTTTTATAGCGGTTTGAATGAAATTGTCCGCAGACTGGCTACACCACCCTAGTTTTTGTTCGAAGTAGGCAAATCTGGTAAATGAAGTTCATTTCATTACCAGACTACCGGTACCAGGCATTCTGACATTTGATTGATTTGCACATACTGACATAACACAGTATCAGCATTTGCAAAGTTATAACTGTATGATTTAAATATTTATCCAGTTCAATATCCATTTTGTCAGGCAAGGATACCGGTATGCCAATTTTAGTTTTGGTCCGAAGTAGGCAAATGTGGTGAATGAAATTAATTTCACTACCGCTACCAGGCATTCCGACATTTCATATATTCCAGTGTTCGGATACCGGTACAAACCTTTGTGAAGTTTGTAATGCTTCTTTCTTTGCAAATTCTGGATTTGTGGTGTTTCCAAAAAAAAAATCTAACAAAACAGCAAAAATGAGAACAAGTATCACAATTGTACAGACATTCTCATTACAGCTAAAGAAAAATAGACAATAATTGAATTAACCCGTAGACACACTACAAGTAAATAAATTCGGTAAGCTATGGTAAAATTGCCAAACTTACTACAAAATAGTCTATTCTTATTTACAGTGATAACTCTATTGCAGTATTACCGGTACGGTACCGTGTATTAGGTAGGGTATGTTTTTAAGTCTGACATTCTATGGTACCGGTATTCGTACCTAACGTACTTCTAGTAGGCGTAGCATAAAATTTTCTTGACATGCCAATCCTAACCCTCACCTGACTACGCCATCCAAAAATTACGTCACAATCACGTCATAGAGCTAGCCAAATACTTGTACGATCGCCCGAAATGGAATCGGCGCCGAGGATAAAGAACTGACTAACGCCAGCGATCTCTCTCCTATCGGGATCGTTGCGACGAGAAAACGAGAGAAATGGCTGTTCGATTTCGGGTTCTCGTCTGCGCGTCTTAGATGACAGTTCGCATAATTTGAAGGGCTCTATTACGTCACTGTGACGTCGTAGTGACGTAATTTTTGGATGATGTGGTCGGGAGGGGGTTGGGATTGACACGTGAAAAAACTGGCATGCTACGCCTACTAGAAGTACGTTAGGTACGAAACTACATGAGACCCCCGCAACCGCAACCGCGAAAAAACTTTCAATACTGTCCCCATAAAAATTTTTCAATTCCAACTTTCGCTAAGGCGGTATGGTAACCTCCCCGCAGAAAAGAAAACCAACATTATTACAATACTGTACGGTACAGTACCGGTACCGTAGTAAGACAGCGTAAGGAAAAATCGTAGCAAAGTACCGTAAGGACTTCGTTACGAACCATCGACGTTCGATGGCACGTGATCAAAAAGAAGAGGAGTGTCAGCTATGCGTCCGCAGAACGTTCGGTGACGTCATAGCAAACAAAAACAAATCTTACAGAGCTAACAGAAATATTTGAAATAAATAAAAGTAATAGCCTTCTGGAGAAAAATTCCATCTTTAACCAGTAAAAATTTCGAAGCAATCGGTCCAGTAATGAAAGAGAAAAGTGGATTTTTAGAATTTCCACTAGATGTCCAAAAAGTGTCAAAGAACAACATCAAAACCAACATAATATTGAAACGATCGTTACGTCCACTTCGTGTCCAATAATGATAAGATTGGTAAAAGACTTCGGACCCGTATGTGTCAGTTGTCACAAGGATGCTTGAACGAGATAGTATTATAAAGATAAACAAGAGAGCTACGCCCAAATATATGGACACGTCTGTTCGCAGTACAGTACGGTGTACCGTACCGTCAGATCACAGTCTACAAATATATTCACACCAAGCGAAGCAGTACAGTAGGACACAAAATGGCGTCCGATGTCCGCAGAACGTTTATTGACGTCATAGCAAACAAAAACAAATCTCACAGAGCTAACAGAAATATTTAAAATGAATAAAAGTAATAGCCTTCTGGGGAAAAATTTTATCTTCAACCACTGAAAATTTCAAAGCAATTGGTCCAGTATTCGAAGAGAAAAGCGTTTTTTTAATATTGCCACTAGATGTGTTATTCAGTGTCAAATAACAACAAGAACAACATAATATTGAAACGATCGTTATGTCCACTACGTGTCCAACAAGAAAGCTATGCTCAAATATATGGACACTTAGAATAAAACGAAATATATTATCATCACTCCACCGAAAACCATAGGCCAGGGTACCTACCCTACGCCTTCGGTACGGTATCCTGCACGAATCTGAACAGTGAAACAGCTACATGGCTATGGTAACTGACTTATTAGTACTTGGGTACAAATAACGGCATAGGGACTGTCATAGCTCTTCCATGTCCTGTGGTAATGATCTATTCTTCTCCACCCAATTTCAACGTGAATTGAAATATCAAGTGATCCGAGTCACTTCTTCATTAGGGTAAGAAAATATAGATTCCCCGATAATCATATGCGGTACGGTAACTTACCAGTGGGCTACCTGATATTCGTTCACGGAACGGTTCTCCCTTGTCATATAAGAACTTAATTCATTTCCTCTCATCAAATAAAAAAAATAGGCTACAAAATTCAGGTTGTTTACATCAGAACTGTAACCAAAAGATGAGAGCGTAATTCACAGAGGTACCGTACGGTACCTTACCAGTACCTGTTGCTGTACTGTAAGCCTGCTATTCGATCGTGAAACGATTCTTCTCTGGAATATAAAAACTCAATTCAATTTGCCCTTATCAAAATTTACATATACGGTAGCCTAGATTTGCTAGAAACCCTACATTTGACATTACTACAATAGTAAGATCGCGAAAGGAATATGTCAATTTTACTGTGGTACGGTAACTGAGCAGTACCGTAACTACAGGCTCGATCACGCAACCGCTTGAAATAAGTTTTAAACAGTTTTTCCCATGAGTAAATTTTAGATCAGCGAAATTTTGAATGTAATATCAGATCTCATAGGAAATTTAGGAATAAATAAAAGTAATAGCCTTCTAGAAAAAAAATCAAACTTAAACCACTAAAAATTTCGAAGCAATTGGTCCAGTATTCGAAGAGAAAAGCGATTTTATAATGATGGTGACGAAGAAAAAGAAATATAACAACAACATAATATTTGAAACGATCGTTATGTCCACTAAAGTGTCCAATAAGAATAACATAACCTCTTTCCACGAAATAGCAAGTATGTTTATGAGCTTTCGTTAGATCAGTGGTTCTCAAACTTTATGAGCCTGCGGATCCCCTTTGCTTCTCCGAAGTAAACGCGGAACCCCAAAATTTTTAAAATAAAAACACAATAGGAGAACATAGCACAAAGTTATTTGGACAACGTTTAAATTGGCTGCTCCCACGTACGTATGACAAATAGCTTACTGATTGCGTTTTTGTGCGATATATTCATGAATATGATATCAAAACTGAAATGCCTCACAGAACCGCAGCACGGTACAAATTTTTTTTAATTTTGAAGATGTCATGAGACAGAAATTTGAAGTGAAAAACGAATTTCATAGAGCACACAGAATTTGTTAAAATAAGTATAGTAAATGCTTTCTAACGACAACAATAATTTTAAACCACTGAAAGTTTCGAAGCATTTGATCCTGTAGTTAAACAGAAAAGCCATTTTTTTCGCAACTAGAAGAAAATGCAAAATGACAACGTTAGGCTATAACGCAAAAACTAAAAGCTCTTGTAGCCCACTTGATACTATTTCGCGGGCCCCTAAGAGGATTTTTTGAATAGAATCAAGTACTGCATTGTATTTCCCATCTGTTAATGAGAAGATATGAGCTTTTTTAGCAATTATTCATCAATGATTATTTGGTATCTGATTCTGGTTAAAAGTTTATTCATCTCACAATTTCTACGTTGACTTCTTGGCTTGTTTCATTCCACAATTTAACCGCCGGAAAGTTTTATTTGATTATAAATATAATGAAATGTATAGCGAGCGATGCAAATAATGCGAGTGTATAATTCACTTTGCATTGCATTGAAAGCTTTTATTTTGAACGGAAGTAAAACAAGTGAGAAGAATGAAGCAAGTATTTTTTAAAAGCTCGTGTTTTTTTAAAACATTAAAAAAAAATGGTGGTTGAATGTTATTTTACGACTGTTTGCTTATGTATTCTTCATTGTCTACAAACTGGACAAGTTTGTCATCGGTTGTCTACAAACTGGACAAGTTTTTCCTTTTTTTTTCAGTTTCTTTGCACATCCATAGCAACAATACTGATGACCCACGTCCCTGGAAAAAAGACAGAATTCATTATTTCAGTATTCATATACTGAAATAATGCAATGTAAATACCTTGATAAAAAAAAATTCAGCGATGCTAGGCCGTCATGGGAAGCGTAAGGAGCATGTGTCTCATCGCAGCTGATTTTCCTAAACTGTAATGGAATTCATTGCCAAAGGACTGAGATGGATGAGAGGTTCCGGTTTATGAAGAGTGACTCATCATACATCTTCAAATAAGTTTTAAACTTATCCGGATATATACAATAGAAGTACTGAGCATTAGTATATATAAACGATTCCCAAACTGTCATTTTAAAAATCACTTTTGCTCACAGATAATAATGAAATACCTTGACTACATCTTTCAAATAGAAAACAATTTCCTTACCCATGAACATTAGTTGCATCGTTCGGGATATTATGGCAAATATTACACAATGCTGGAATAGATATAGAATACTGAAGTTGTGACTTCGATGTCGATAAAAAATGGTTTCACGCAGCGTAGATAAGTTGTATGAAGTTTGATTGACACCGGGTTGGCTTTATTATATTCTGTGTTTATATTTGAGTCCTTGGACGTTGAAGCTCCATTGTTAGCAGATAAGGGCAATGATAGGTTTGACAAATTTGATGCGTCGATTTTGTTAACTTTGATATCGGTGGAGAATTGAATTCGTCTGTGGAATCCAGTTTTCTTTTGTTGTGATTATTTTTGCGAACTTCGTTGAAATTGCTGGAAGATTTTGATGAATTTTCCCTGTTAGGCTGTGAGCATGATCCAAAATGAAAAAAATATATATTTGTAGAGAAGCCATTCGCTACATTTACGGTAATTAGCCTACGTCTAAGATGCATGGTTCAGCCAAAAGAGCGATGATAGAGAATAGGTGGACAGCAGACAGAGAAGACGTGTTTAACACTGGCATTTAATTGACCAGTATATATAATATATATCTAACCACGCAGCTTGAGAAAATAGCAGAATATCATTGGTGTAAAAATTAAGCTTTTTCAAATCTTCAGTGGTCAAAAATTCTAATTTCCAAGCTAGCAATTTAATTATATATATATATTTGAAAAAAGCGGTGCAGAAATTTTAGCAATGGCGTATAGAAATGGAGTGCTGTACCAAATTAGGAGTTTTAGTGTATCTCATTGGTCAAATTAAAAAAAAAATGTATGAATGTGAAATGGGAATACTAAACCATGTGAAACTATATGCTACATTTAAAAGCTGTGTTCAGGAGTGATTTTACATTTGTCACATGCAAAGTAATTCAATTGTCTGTAATTTTATTATACATAGGCTTACCATACGTCCCGCTTTATGCGGGACAGTCCCGCTTTTTAGCGTCGTGTCCCGCCGTCCCGACATGTCAGCCAAAAGTCCCGCTTTGGCATTCAGTCATCCAGCATAATACACGTACATGTTCTCGTTACTGTTGTTGCTGTGTAGCGCAACGCTAGCCTACTTACTGAAGGTGGGTGCGTTATTTTGTTTGTTTCGTTGTTTCCCGATAACACTGTTAGCGAACGTATCACATGTAATATCAATTTTAATTGGTTCTGACGTTCACTTGAATATAATATTAAACAACGTCTTTTTGAAGGTGTTATCTACAGAAAAGCATGCTTAGGCGAATAAGTAAACCTCAATGCTTGAAAACAGCAGACTATTTCTTTATGCCTTTTGCTGTACATAAAAAATCTGAATTCGGATCATTCGTATCGTTAGCGTCTATTCCTTTCTATTTTTCGAGCTGAATCTGATATTTAGACAGAGAATATGCGCATGAACTCTCGATGACAATATGGTCAATGAAGACAGCCGGGATGGCTTCAAATGTGGGCCTATGTAGTAAAATCGGAAACTGTAAAGTTACAGGATCACAGCTAAAGGGTCGTGTCTTTAAAGGCGTCCCGCTTTGAAGTCAATAAAATATGGTAACCCTAATTATATACCTATGTTTTTTTTATATTTTTCACTAAGAAAAATAATATACCTGGATTTGAGTTCCCAGTTCCAACATCATAGCCTGCGGCAATTGGATCAGGTTGAGCATATATGAAGATGAATATGCTGAATCTTAAACATTTCAGAAAACGAGGGTAAAAAAACACTGTTGAAATAACTATATCTTTAGTTCAAACCGTGAATGGTTGAGGTACAGAAATATTGTAACATGTTAAGTACACATCTGAATAGACTTGTATTTCGAATTCTACATTGTAATAAAGTTTTTTAAATTTATTTTGTCACATGATCATTACAGAACATCAATCTTGAATGAAGATACAACTTTTAAGAACCAAATTTTTAGAATTTGAATCACAATCAAATAACAAACTATAAAACACATCTGGGAATTTCCACTTACCGGTACTTTCAGAAAACTCTTCGGCTGGGAGAAAGGAACAGTCTGTGGGGATACAACTGTAAAAATAAACGAATTTGCTTAACTTACATTAAATTGCATAAGTTTATCATCATGAAATTAGATGATTGCTTCAGAGACTCACAGACTTACACAATACGCTAAGTGATCACTAATAGTTTCGCTTTACTTTTACTATTCCCAAACATACTCAAAATATATCTGAATATGGTTTATTAAGGTAGATTCTGAAATTTATCACCACAAAAATTATATCAAGTAAGTATTATAATAACCACGTCCAGAATATACCTACAGAATAATTTTAAAAGAGAGAACTTGCATGGGTAGTCCTAGTGTATTCCAACTAACGGGGAAGGGTGAATAAGATTTCAATTACTAATTTACTCAACTGTGTGGATATATCACACATCATAGCTTCATACCTAGCAATGACTGCTATAATAGTAAATAGGTGACGGTCAGCTAAACAGCACATTAGACTAATTTAAAAAAATCATATATGGGAAAAGCTCTCATACCTTGGTAATTCTATTTCAGGTAGGCATCCTTTCCTTATTTTCCAGCACTTCTGGCACCTACTGTGAGTGCGAGTGTGAGTATTGAAAAAAAAATTTATCACGTTGACGAGTGTATCAATTCCGTGACATTTGTTTTCTCCTATATGGGGGTCTGATCAAAAAATAATTTTGAATTCTTATTCTACGACCATGAATTACCAAATACCCAAAACAGCGATTTTTTCTCCCATCTGATCATAATTCCGGCATTATCAAGTGGTTAGTAGTATACCCATTTAACCTGTAAATAAGTAAGCCCAAAACTTCCAGTCGGGCTCTAAGCTGATGCTTTCGAAAAATTTAAAAAAGTTAAAAAAAAAATTCTCGTGCGAAGTATTTATTGATATTTTGGCAAATTTTTTTTTTTCTGTTTTCCTTCGAACTTTTCACTCGTAATCCCATTATGGAATCTAGGGTCTTTATCCGTTTGAGCATTATCAGCATTCAGCATGCATCAGATGGTATCCATCTGGGTTGTAAAGTTGGTGTTTCAATTTGACAGTATGCCCTAAGACTAAGTGTTTGGACCAATTATTAGAATCCAAAACGATATTGATTTGGCAGATTTATTTTTGATCATATTCCTTCAAGACACAGTTGCTCAAAGGCGCGGAAACTAAACATTCAATGAAAATTTGTTTGATAGCGTTTCTTTCTTGATGTCGTTAAGAAGATATTCTTATTTAAAATGATAATAATGTACGCAAAACTTATGGCTGGTTTACTATGCAAAATGCAAAAATTTTTTACGATAATAAAGAGTCTTGCTACACACTAACACAAATATATATATTTCTGTAACGTTTTGTCTGGCCAAGGTCAGACTTCTTCAGACATACATGGTTTAAATATGTAAAAGCATAGAAGAAGGATAAGTAGTTAGTTTCGCAGAAACCAATTATTTTTTACGTTGGCATTATATATTTCCGCAAAGTGAAGTAAACTTTGACAATGTCTACCGTTTTTATTTTACTTCACGAGATGGCCGCAAATATTTACGATTCAAATAGGCAAAAAATGCGTTGACGAATATAATTAAGGAAAATTATGAAAATCAGTGTCGTTTTAAACACTTTTCAGAATATCTAAAATATTCTTTATAGACGAATACCATTAACATGAACACCCCAGCGTAACCCGCAACGCGGTTGTTTATAACCAGTCTCAGATATTTGAAGGAAAGTACAGAAACTGGTACTGCCGTAGTGTATGTACCAGGTTAGAGTTAGGCCATAATTTTATTCCAATTTTCCTTATTTTAGTTTTATTACGAGTTCGAGGACTGTCTGTGTCAGCCAAGTAAATACACCCCCTACCCATAGGCTTCAGTCCTTTTACACAACTTGATGTGAAGTAGGCGAACAAAATTAGTTACATCCATCAAATAGTATCAGCAATCGTTTTTACAGACGATCCAACAAAGTAATTAAGGTTCCTAGTTTTTCCTTTCACAGTAGTGTTCGTGAATTTATGGGTGCATTTGACTGATCATCTGCACTGGTATGTACTTTTTGAAAATATAACCATTTTCGATTACGTGCGTCTTGTTACAGATTACAGATGATGAGGCTTCGTGGATATATCAGGCAGGTCTCAAGTTTTTGACTGCGCTGCCCAAACCACACGACTTTTGTCTAACAATGTGTCCTTGGTAATATTTTCACCATTTGTTACAAGAAATAATATATACGTAAGGCTGTTTGTTGATTTTTACTTTTAACGTATGTGATTAAATAAAGTGAATTTTGTGTAAAGTTTGCCATTACAAGTTAATCAAATTATAGTATTTGCTCAGTAGTTAATCCAACAACTTAAAAAAGTTCTTTTTTTGAAAACCCGTTTGCTGGATTG